>NC_092859.1:110971788-110975113 GCF_032062135.1 Pyxicephalus adspersus
ACATACCATATCATGTCCTATACATATATCATATCCTATAGATACCATATCATGTGCTATACATGTCATATCATGTCCTATACATATCATATCATGTTCTGTACATATCATATAATGTCCTATACATAACATATCATATCCTATGCATACCATATCATGTTCTATACATATCATATCATATCCTATACATATCATATCATATACATATCATATCATATCTTATACATACCATATCATGTCCTATACATATCATGTCCTATACATATCATATCCTATACATACCATATAATGTCCTATGCATATCATTTCACGTCCTATACATATCATATCATATCCTATACATATTATAATATGTTCTCTACATATAACATATCCTATATATATCATATCATGTCCTTTACATATCAAATCCTATACATATCATATCATGTCCTAAACATATCATACCATATCCTATATACCTAAAGCTACTAATTGGCTGGCTCACTTTGTGATCCCTCTGCTGCATGAAAAATGTTTAACATCTGCATTTACAGCCTGGGCATTATTGACATATAACTCGGGGCCATGTTCAAAAATAGATGATTTTCTTATGCAAAATATATAGATCAGAAAATCTTGCCTAAGCAGAACACTGAAAAAGCCACCTTTTGCCCTAAATTTCTCCTGAAAAATTACAGTACACTTTCATTTGATTGAAAATACACACTCCTGTCCTGTGTGGTCACATAGCAGTGTATCCCGAAAGTGAGATCATGTAAACTGAACCACTAATCACCACAATTTTTACTTACCATTAAAAGGGCAGGGAATCCTTTTATCTAAAGTAAAAATTGTATTCTTTTTTTTTTTAGACCCTGTTAAAAAAAAAAAAGACTGGGAAGCCCTGCACAGTGAGATTGGTACTTTTTTTTCCCAATTTACAGCAGGCTATGTCACCTGATCTTGCACCTGCGCAGTGCAAGATTGGGTAACATAGCTAGAAAGAAAGATGATAGACAAATCTGGCGGTAAGTAAGTGTAATATTTTTTATTTTTGGCTTAGTTCTGCTTTAAGGCACTGCTGCCTCTTTTTGCTATTTAAGTGAGTTGTGTCACTGGTGATGTTCCATTCATTACATGGATCTGAGCTTCCTTCACTTTTCCTGCTGCCTATTGGTTATTACTGCCACAATCATTAGTGTGAAGCTGTGATTTAAAAAAGAAAGGCCTGACATTTTACTGAGATGACCTCCACATAGACCTCTGTTTATAAAACAGGGAATCTGACATTCCCTCAAACATTCCCTGGTACGAATTAATTGCTGCCAGTGAAACACATGGACCTGGAAAATTTGGACCTAGGAAATGTTTGAGAGAATGTCAAATTCCCTGTTTTAAAAAAAAAGAGGGCCTTTAGAGACAAAGTATAGAACAAGGTATGGTAAGTAAGTGATGGGGTAAAGATCAGCAGCAGGGTACCTACTGAAAATGCTGGTGACTAGTCATTGACCATCCACTTGCTTTTTTGTGACACAATTTCCACTTTACACGTCCTGTAAAGTGGATGACATCTGGGTATATAATATAATTTGGCATTAATTATCCAATACTAGTTAGTACTAGTTAAAAATACCTGCTGGGTCCAAATGCTACGTATTTTCCAAATTGTACCTGTACTACATGTGTAGTCTGCACCCTAGATATGTTAAGGGGAGAACTACTTTACCTTTAGGGGCTATTCACAAATTATTCAGGAGCCAAGTTCTCAGATCCTTCACCAGAATATGAAAAAAAAAATGTGCCTCCTAGGAAGCATTTACTAGACTGAAATTCATAGTAGATACTTCTCACACACTTCATCTGCATTCATATACCTTGCTGCCTGCTGTTGTGCTATAGCACCCTAAACAATTCTGCTTGAGACCCACATTCAGGCACAATCTGGCCCTCCACAGGAACCCTGAACATTTACAAAAAAAATGTTTACAAATAATGCTTTTTATGTTCTACTACTTCAAGCTGATTTTTTTGTTGCACCCACTGACACCTATACAGGCACTCATCCTGAGGGTTTCTTACTGCACCACAATACTGGTGATAGTTACTGCACAGTGTAATGTCGCCCTTGACACCTGTACAGGGGTTATTACTGCACCTTGTGATACCAATACTAGGAACTATTACTGCATCCACTGACACTATTACTAGTTATTAACTGCATAGTAAATAACACCAATGCTACTAGTTATTATTGGACCCACAAACACCATTGCTGGGTGTAATTATTGTGATCGCTGACACTAATACTTGGAATTCCATGGTACTGTTCTAGGTTTACAGAGTAAATCAGGCATCTTGAAGTTTCAGACTGTGTCCTGCAGCCCAGTGGAGAAACACTTTTACTGCAGGTAAGTGTTTTACTGCAGTTTTACTGCAGGTAAGTGTTTTCTATTGATACCAATGTTTAATTATTTTCCTGCACTATAACTCCTCCATGTCCCCAACTAGTCACTGTGTCCTCCACCATGTCCCCCACTACCCTCTGTTGTTCTTCTCCTCCTCTCCATGGACAATGTTGCTTCCCCCTGTTTTCTGAGGGGCACTGTTGTTCCCTTCAACGCTTTCTAGTTGCTATTTTCTACCCCCATTTCCCCACCCCACTGGGCTTTTTTGTTCCTCCCACCATTGCTGTGCTCTGTTGTTGTACAGTTTATGTATTATATGATCCCAGACTCTAACCATTCTTCTTTAAAATATTCATTGCAATATAGCCATGTTCATTTTCAATGCAGTGTTTCTTCTGTACTCAGAGGAGCCACTTTTTTTCATCTTACAAAGTTAAGAGGTATGCTGCTGGCCACAGAAAATTATACTGGGAGTTAATATCATGGCCACTAAAAGTAATACTGAGGATTAATAATTGGTATTGATAATTGGGTGCACCAGCCCCTCCCTTCATACACACAATACTGATAATGGGAAGCATTGGTAAATGTATTTCTTGCATCAGACACCTGTAAATCACTATAGAGACTGGGAGAAAGAGGAACACTCTTAAAAGACATTCAAGGCTTTATTGCCCATGATCAGTGCTGTTAGTTTAACAGAAGTATAGCTACAAAAGGTAGGAGCACAGAATGACCTTGTCGGTGTGTTGCCACTATTTTATTGTCCAATCCAGACATAGTAAAGCTACGTACACACTTCCAATTATTATCGTTGGTAAACGAACGACGAACGATCCTGCATGATATCTGCGAACGATCGTATGGCACCGATCCTGTACATACAGATAACGACACGATCGTTCAAAGATATTGTACACACGATAGATGCGATCGTT
>NC_092859.1:110977675-111029759 GCF_032062135.1 Pyxicephalus adspersus
TTAGGGGTTTAGAGGATGTTTATTCCTGTAATAAAATGTAACATTCTCCTACACAAATGAATTATGTTTTCTTGATTTCTCTCTCTCTCTCTCTCTCTCTCTCTCTCTATATATATATATATATATATAGAGAGAGAGAGAGAGATAAATATATATATATAAATATATATATATATATATATACACACACACATACACTCATATACACAATACAGTATGTATTGAGCGAACATTCGTTCATCGCGCATGCTCAGACCATGCACGATCACTGAACGACCGTACACACGATAGATGGTCAACCATCGTCGTCCAATCCGATCTGCCGGTCCGGTCGTTCATTTCCAACGACTATCCTCGTTCGTCGGCGTCGTTGGTTACTTTTTTTACGAACGATTTTTGGCCAATCGGTCGTTCGTTGTTCGTTCGTTGTTTATTTCCAACGATAAAAATTGTAAGTGTGTACGCAGCTTAAGGTTCTATGTGTTTTGTGTAAGTGCTGTTTAGTATTCAGACAAAATTCATGGACTTAATTTTTCTAACCCACAGGTAAGAGTGGATCACAAGATGAGCTAAACAAGACTACAAAGCATATGGCAGGTAGAGCAGTTCACATACAGTGGTTTCAGGAAGTAATCAGATTGCACTGTTTTCAATTTTGTGAAGCGAAAAACAGACATTTAGACAGTTTAATAAATTTATTAAAAAGATTGAAAAGAAAAAAATGATATATTACATTTACATTCAGAAATTTTGCAACAACACTTGAAATTGAGCTTAGGTGCCTCCCATTTCTCTTGATCACTGCTAAGATGTTTCTGCACCTACAAAAAATATTTAATTTGTGTATATAGTTAGTTTGGATTTCTCCATTAAACATTTTAGGTTTAAAAAAAAAACATTTTGCTTCCACATGACTGATAAGCCAATATATGGATAGTTTTCATGTGAAAGCATTTAGTAAACAAGTCTTAAGTTCTTTTTTATTTGCTACACATTTACCATTAAACAAAATTAAATAACTTGTCTAGTTTATGTTGGTATGTCATTTATCAAATTCATATAACAAGACTTTTCCAGTATGCAGTAAACATTTTTAATCCTGTGATCACTTGGAAAGCAGATTCATGATGATGTTTCATTGTAGCCTTCTGCTGACAGGTACATAGCAAAGATGTGCTCAGCCAAGAAAGCACCCAAAAAAAGGTTTAGCAGGGGTGTGCGCACAAAAGCTGGCAGTCCAAAAGTTTTTAGTGGGCCATTATATCTGTAGCTACACCACTTCAGTGTTTGGTATTGCAAACACATTGCATTGTTTTAGTGTATTAGATTTAGTGTACCTGGGCTCTAATATGCTTTTGTGATACTTATAAATACTTTGCCATTACCTAGAGATTATATCTAAACTGTAGGAAAAATGTGTGTGAATTGTTTATTTGACAAAAGTTCTCTAATTCTATTAAGCTGGTCATGAAAACTAGGGCATGTCATACAACTTTACCAGGTAATTGGCTTCACATTTTCCCTGCAGTAAAATATTACAGAAGAGTCCCCAATCTGTAAGCAAAGCAGCAGATTCACCATTCTGCTTCACAGTCTGCTGATGTCCTCCCTACACTAATTACTTTCTTCATATTAGCAAACTACCATAGTTGGTTTGGCAGCACTGTCCAAATTTGTGAAGCCTGATTGCACTGCAGTCAATCCCCCCTTCTTGTCTTGTCCCACTGAGTATGAGATTACAACAAATTATTATAAAGATTCAGTTTTTTTCTAGCTGTGAGTAAAAATACAATTAAGATTTTTGATGAATAAATTCCATGATTCAATATAGATCTTTTATATCTGCTTTGAGTATGCAGTATGTTTCATTAATCGCTTGTGCTTGAGTATTTCTCCAATTAGTCTTATGCAACACAAGTTTGTTGCGTGCTACTGCACAAAATAAATATAAAGTAATAAGCAGAGCATAAAACAAAATCCACCTTTTTAGCAAACAGAAGGATTGCTAAAACACTTGCAGGCATCTAGTTTCTCTTTGTAATGAGATACAAAGTCAGGGTAACCTCAACTTATCCAAGACAAAATGCTCTTTTAATTAGTGGATGCAAGTGAAACATGTTCAGCATGTACCTCTTATGTCCCTAGAGGTTCCAGATACAAATACTTTTGTTCAGCATGATCTTTTCTTCGTTAAAATGAGGCTTTAAATGTAACCTATATGCTTCAGTAAGGAGCACATAATAAATGGGCCATAGCGAACACTGTCTGGGTCATTGGCTGTGGTCATGGGCCTCTGTGTTTTATGTTTTCTGGATAGCAGGGGATATGCAAGGTGTCAGTTCAGGGAATTTCTATGGCTCTGCTCACTGACTGTACACTATTAATTTCCCTAATTCAACCTTGTGAAGCAAAAAATGTAATTAGTTCCTAATAATATGGATGCACAGAAATATATTTTCTAAATTACTGTGGTATCTATATATTTTTTCAAATTAATGCAAGCATGGAATAAGTACAATCAGAACTCGAATTATAAAGTCACATTACTCCTTTTTATGTCTTTTTTGTTTTGTTTTGTTTTTGTTTACTTAATTGTGTCTTTAAAGAACCTGGTCTGAACACACACCTTCAATAGTTTTTAAAGGCAGAAAGGTTGAGATTTGTATTTTTAACTGACCTTTAAGTTTAATTGTATTATTAAAGCTAAAGGCTGTATCATAGAGCTTGAACCTTTAAAGTGGACCTGAACTGTGGAAGCTGCATCTAAGAAAAAAGAAAAGCCACGCAAAGAACAAATGCCTTGTTACCATTATTGTCTATTGTCTCCCCACAGCTGATCTTTTCCCTAGGTCTTCCTTCCAATGTCTTTGTAGAGACGGACTTTGCTTATGTTGAAGCCCCAGTTGGCAGTAGTGTTAGAGGTGCAGGTCCAAACAAAAGATGAAGCAGTGATGTAATGGTCTGGCAACTTTTTTCTCCAGAAATTGGAAAAATGAGCAGTAAAGCAGTGGCAATGCATACATAGAGCAATAAGAATGAAATCACAGGTAGTAACATTGCTGTTTTTGCAGGGTATAGGGGTAATACCAAAATGTCCTGAATGCTTAAAAGTCATTTTGATCTGTTCTCTTTTCAATTTTTTTCAGTTCAGGCACACTTTAAAAATATATCAAAATGTCAGCATTGCTGTAACGTGACTGTTGTCTGGATTGCTCCCTTTACTCCTGGTAATTATGACACTTTGCAGTGTAGGAATGACATGACATGTCTGTTAGGGACTTGGCAGTCAAATCAGCTCTGCTTTTTTAACATTTTGAAAATTTGTGAATATGTTAAAATTACATGCATCTTGTGGTGTCTTCTCTTAGCCAGGACAATAAAAGTCTCTTTGAATTCTAAAGTTCAGTAGATATATACCCTGATGACATGGGTCCTAAATGTAGTTTGAAGTGTGTCAGTTGCTGAAGATTCTTTTTCCACTGAAATTGTTCATCAGTGGTGGGGCAGTCAAGTATTACTCCTAAACTTTAGACATTAAATCTCATCACTTCAATCCCCCCACAAAAAAAAATGTATGGTATAGCTTTGCCAAGTAACAAGTATTCTAATAAGTAATAATGTTCTAAGTATTCCAGCATCTTCTTGGCAGAGCGGGACAGTCCTTCATTGGGTTTCCATGTTGCTGCCTGTGTGATGTGGACAGTTTTAGTGGCAGGGACCTTTAAGGCTACACAGTGTAATGATATTATAAACAAGAGCTGGATTCACCAGACATCACTTCTGGAAATTCTTTAAAGACAATTTATTTTTTTTAAATTTCCTAAATGGAGATTGGATTTTCTGTACATATACCCCTTGTTTCTGTTATTTTTTTCTAGTAACAATAGTCATTATATTTACTTTTATATTGTATCTTGGTCTCAGAGCAAATTTTTTTTTTTAGAGTTCCATCTATAGTAAATGCTGACAGTAGATGCATGTGGCCTTACTGTGGGTCTGACATATTCCCCATGAAGTAAGGGGCTGGGTTTACCACAAAGGAAGCATACCTAGCGCTATCACTGGTATAATACATAGAAACAGTAAGCAGTGTTACAGGGATTCCTTCTACCTACTGATCCACTGTACCCTTGAACCATCTTTATTGTCCATGGTGAGAAAGACATATCTTGTATATACTTTAATGATTTAAAAATTCCATGAATCACGTTCCTGATAAAATGGATCTTGTCTCCGCAAAATGCGTCAAACTAAAATGCACAGAATCATGGAAACTACTATAATGTTTACAATCATTGTTTGTTAATTTGTTTATTAAGAACATAAAAGTAGTTTTAACACAATTGGTACAAATAAATAATGTTTTTATGTTTATTCTAAATTCCAATTATTTTCTTATTTAATGCCATAAAATTTCAGTTTTTGCATTATTTTTGCTGTTTTTCAATCATTTTTTTCTACTGTATGAATAAAAGAGACTATTCCTGTTTTTTTACCTTCTAGAGGTCTAATTCCCTCAAAATTCCATGCAAAAAGCGGTACAAATTTTGGCATGGAAGTGTATTTTTTATTGTAGGCTGTAATTCTTAGGCATACCTCACTGATATTTAATAAAGCTTATAATAAACTTTAAATAACAAATTACAAAAATAAAACAAATATTTAAACATGTAATATAACTGTAAAGTAGCATATATAATATAATTATATATAATATATGAATATTTTTATTGTATTGGACTCAACCAATAAATATTGAAACCAATACAAAATTATTTTGATTTTCCGCTGATCCTCCTGCCCGCACTGACGCATGTACCAATGTCACTGAGAAACCCCTTAGATCTCGTTTCACTTCGCGGCTAGAGATCAGAGGAGGATGATATGTCCCCAGGACCTGCAGGGACCAGCAGGATGGGCACAGCGACAGAACAAGATAAGTGGGGGTTTTTTTTAGTTAAAAGCAACCCTAAATGTGACTCGGTAATACCGCTTTTTGCAAGTAAAATCTACCCCGAGTCACACACATATAATGTATGTGAAAAGAACAGTTCATATTTGCTCACTTTTGGTTGGTGAACAAAGTGGCTCTAAACTAAGTAGAGTTAAAAAATTTTGAAAACTAAAGGAGTTGAACCTTCTACAAACCATAAAAAGCCTTTTAAAACTAATATAAGATTATATATATAGAACCTTGGAAAATGAGTGGTAGGAAGGTTGGAAGTTTTTGCACAGTCTGCCATATGAATGCATAAATGGAGAACCAGCTCCAAGGTGAATACCGCTGTGACAGATATAAGCAAGTTGCCCTTCTGGAATCTCCCGTTAGAAATCTGGAGGAGCACATTGCAACACTGAGATAAACTTGAGAGGGGTCTCCTAGTTAATGGGATAGATGTGGAGGATGGGGAGGTAAAGCAGTATGAGCATGTAAGGAGCTGGGTTACTGCAGTTTGAGGGAGTGGTAGGGCCACCCAGAAAAGGAAGGTCAGCCCTGTGTTAGAGTATCCTAACAAATTTGCAAGAGACCACCCATCCTGCCCCCAAGCTCAAAAAAAAATTGGGAGGTTTAAAAAATGATTATAAACAACTTCAAAACCTGATATGTGCCAGAAAGGGACATTAGTGTTGATGATGAAAATCTGATGGCATATAAAGGGAGACTGAGCTGGGTGCAGTACATAGCATCCAAGAGAGCACAGCTTGGGATCAAATCTTTTATGCTGTGCAAATCCAAATCTGGATATATCTGGAACTCTGTCATATATACAGGCACAACATTTGACCCCAGATTTAGTTCCTTTGGAGTAGCCACGTCTTTTGACCTGTCTCCTATTGAGCCTTTGCTGAACCAAGGGTATTGTCTTACTACAGACAAGTTTTATACATCCCCTGAACTTTACGAGTTCCTGATACAAAACAAAACAGATGCCTATGGAATGGTTAGGGCTAACCGGCGTGAATTTACCAGCCAAATTAGCTGGCCCTAGATTTTTCTAACAATGTAGAGCTTATAACAAATGTGCAAATAAAAAAGAGTCTGGGTAGCAATGAGCATAATAGGATTTCATTTAATGTAAATTAAACAGGAAGCAAAACAGGAAAAAAAACATTACATTTTAAGAGAGCAAAATTTCCTTTATAAAGGGTGGCTCCCGTGATTTGGACTGGGAGGGAATATTGTCATCAAAGAACACAGAACAAAAATAGGAGTGTTTCAAGTTTGCTCTACACAAACCCACTGCAAAACATATTCCAATAAGTTTAAGATGCTAAAATTAAAACCTGTGTGGATCACAACTAATGTTAAAGAGCCATAAATAAAAGGGAATTCCGAACATATAAACATATAAAAAGGATCACCTTCATCATTTGAAAATTGTAAAGAATATACCAAAAGATTGGAACAGAAAGTAAGGCAAATTTACTAAACATTTTTAAGCTATGTGTACACAAAAGAAAATGGCCACAAAAGTCCAAAGTACAAATAGCATTGCCACTGCCTTAAACAAACCACAATGGCTCAAAATTGATATGCTTGAGAAACAGTTGGATAAAATTATGGTTATTAAAGCACCAGGAGCTAATGGATCCTCAGAGAGCTGAGCTCTGCTATTTCAAGCCATTGTTTCTAAATTTTAGGGATTCACTGGCATGGTATCAATGGATTGGCGTAAGGCCAATGTAAAGGCAGCAAAGTCATTACCATGTAACTACAGACCAGTATTTTTAACTTTTATAGTTGGAAAGATCCTGGAAAGTTTGATAGAGAACAAAATATTATTATAGGTGATAGCATGAATTCAAGAAAGACCAAAGTAGTCAAACAAATTTACTTTTATGAGGTACATAATATACAGTGCAGTTTTGGGCACCAGTTCACAAAAAGGACACTGTGAAATTGGAGAGAGTGCAAAAAAGGGCAAACTAAATACAAATAATGTGAGAGCTCAGCTATGAGGAGGGATTAGCTGAACTAAATCTGTTCTCCCCTGTGAAGAGATGTTAATCGGTGATATGATCACCCTGTATAAATATATAAATGGTCCATATAGAGAACTTTGCTTCGCAATTATTTACTTAAGGGTCATTAAAAAGGACAAGAGGGCACTCTTTGCATCTGGGGGAAAAGAAGTTTAAGCTCCGGATAAGGAAGGGATTAGGCTCCTTCAGGAATAGGCTCCTTCAGGAAGTAGTTTCAGCAAGTACTATAGATTAATTTACAAAAAAGGTGAATACGTTTCCAGAAGCACAGAATATAACTGGTTATTAAAATTTAAAAGTAAAAACAACAGAGACCACTGATCCAGGGAACATCTGATTGCCTCATGGGATCAGAAAGGAAATTCATACAGGGTTTTTTTTCTGATATACTCTGGATTACCTATGTCCTATAGGGTTTTTATCTGGGGTATGTTTATTACCCTAGTGGATGAACTTGATAGATTTATGTCTTTTTTCAACCTAACTATGTAACTATATTGTTAGCCTGCTGTAAATCATATGTTAGGAGAAAATTATAGCACATTCATTTTTATCATCCTTAAAACTAACAATGGATGGAGAATGCATTTATTATTACTAAATGAAGCATAAATAAAGTGTTCATAACATCATGTCAATGTTACTTTATACATAGCAGAAAAGATAAAAGATGCTTTACAGAACAGAACAAATGAATTATAGTTGTTAAAATGATGTATTAAAAAAGGAGTCTAAAGCTAGCCATGCACCAGTAAAATGCGATGCAAATAATAATGCACAAATATTTTTTTCTGAAAAGTAGCCTTTACACTGCATTTGTAAATATTGCTAATCCAACAGAATCAAATCAACATTTTGCAACATAAATTCATTTCTGACTGGACATAATTCTGACTAGGATACCTAAACACTATATAGTGTTATTGGGTACTACTGTGGCAGTTTCTTCAACTTCATGGGTTCTCTGGAGCAAAGGGCCAGCTGCAATTTTAATTTCTTTGACCTCTGTACTACTCCACTGTCAGTAGTCTTTAACACACAAAGTGCCTGCCTCACGTGTGCACATTGCTCAAGGTGCAGTTGTCTGGACTACGTAACAAACAGAATACATGGGTCAGGAGTGCAGAATGCATGCAGTGCAGGGGTCATGATTCAGTAATGCACAGTACTGCAGAGAATAAAGCACGGGTCAGAAGTGGAACAAAGTGTTCAGGAGTGGGTATTGTGCAGAGTAGACAGGCCAAAAGTGTGTAACGCTGAGAATGCTGCAGGCAGGATTTTGTAGTGCACAGGGTTCAGGCTTCATGTGTATGTAACATACAGGAGAGGGTTCAACGTACAGCCAAAAATTACCCCCAACTAGCAGTAAAATCATCACTAAGCCCAATTTGCCCGCACTTACTCATTCCTCTGTGCCTAGGCTGCTCCCCATTATCTTGCCTTTCCTGTAGATTCTCCTTCTCCCTTCTACTCCAGTGGTTCTGTATTGGTGCTCACTGCACAGAATCTGGTGAAGCTGTACTGCCCTCCAGATGTGGTGGGTGCCTGTTCTTTCCAAGGTATCTGCTTACTCTGATCATATTTATAGGCCTTGTTGAGGTAAAAAAAATAGTTATTTTGTGTACATAAACCATTGCTCTCTGATTTAATGATAAACATGATTGACATACACCTTTGTATAAGAGTTGTATTTTGCCCCAACAGCAGCATAAAGTTTGGGCAAATTAAGGGCATTCTGTATAATGCCTATTTCAAATTTTGCTATGCAGCAAGATAAGAAACATTGTTACTGAACTATAGTACCATGCCTCCGGTAATGGTAATAGTATCCTTTAACCACTTTACCTCACTCATCTGTATAATCCTAAAGCGGAACTAACCCCCAAAATTCACAATTCCTTCTGCAGAGTCCCCAATTTCTCCACTGCTGTCCTCGTTTAGGTCCCGCACCGTCCTGGATTCCACCTTTGTCCCAGCAAAGTGGGCACCTTGCACTGCCATCTTCCTTCTATTGCTTTTGGCTTTTGCCAAAAGCAATAGGCTTGTTTGATGCCATGAAGTACCCTGCCTACATACTTATCTTTCCTTCTCTTCTCTATTCATCCATAGGTCATAAAATATATGGAAGAGCTAACTCTTTCCTTGCTAATGCATGGTGATTGGCCCTGTGCTGTTACATCATGTGGGTAGAGTAAAGCTACTAAGATTTTACAGAGCTTGTTTTCCTTTTATCCTGGGGCTGAATAAAGCTGGAGTCAGAATAATGGTAAGTACTACTGACGAGGAACAATATAGCTATCCTGTTACTTTAATAACCATGGAATAAACCAGAGGTTAACTACAAGACTAACTCCAGATTTGGATTCTTCCCCTATTAATTGTTTTCTTTGCATTTTATATATATATATATATATATATATATATATATATATATATATATATCATTATATTCTAGCCAGTCATGTGATATCCCAGCTTTTTCCACCTTTTCACTGGTATACCAGTGTTTAGAGCAGATTTAGTCGAAGCAGATTAAGTTAGACATTACTAATTCAATATTATAATCACTTGACAGAAGCGTATTATATACAGTATAAAGTATATACACTTGGTGGAGAGTTCTGATAAGAAGTAAAGAAAAGGTTTACTTAATAATGCCTTCTTGCAGAGAGATGAAGGGGAAGGTTAAAGAGGCTATTCCAGGAGCAGTGGCTTATTGCTTTTTTTGTTGTTGTTTTATATATATATATATATATATATATATTTATATTTATTTATATAAACATGTGGAGAACACCAAGTATGCTAATTAGGTATGGTGTAAAATTGTATTTATTTGCAAAATTGACCTTTCAACATATGAAGTTTTATATAACAATTGCCTACTTGATGGACTTTTAAATCTGTATAACACCTTAAGATATTACATAGTAAATCTGGCCTAACATAATTGTATGACTTCATTAAAACATTCCAAATGCAAAATGCAAATCTCAGATATAATTAAAAAAATACAGAAAATATTCCTGGGAAGCAAAACACAACAGAACCTTTCTTTATTAAATGTATTGGAGCATGTTGATTTTGTTTATTTTAATAAATGTGAAGAGCTGGACTTTTTGATACCAATGGAAAATTTATTTAATTATTTCGATCTGGTAATAGGATTAGAAATGTACTATATTGGTACACTGGAAAAGAAATAACTGAAAGTTGAAAGGTCCTGCATTCATTACTTTTTGTTGTTGAAATCCCACAGATTGCTCATTCTGTTGCTTCCTGTTTGTGTCCTGAGGATTTAATTACAAGGAGCCGTCAGCCAATATCCATCACATCATCTCTGCTGCACAATCTGATCTGGGTCACTTGCTCCTTCCCTCATCTCTTTCTTAATACTGTGACTTTTTAAGCCACTGTTTCCTTGAACACTGAGTCCAGGCTCCAATGTGTGGGTCAATTATGTTCTCCACTGACTCTGGTAATTACTTGTGTTGAGTCAATATAGTCTGGAATCAACAAATCATCTTGGATTTGATTGGGTCATTTGTTTGCTGCCCTTGTTTCTCCTCCTTATTTTGGTGTATTTAGTAGATCTTGCAACTGTAAATTGAAATAAAGAACATATGGCACAACCTCAGTAAAAAGTTATTAAAAAGGTGCCATAACATTATCAAGAGTAAAAAGTGTATTGAAGAGGACCTGGATTTTTTACCATTTTGTTGAAATATAAAGTGCAGAAATGTAACCTAAAGCTGATGATATAGCCTAAATACAGAATATATAGAAGCTTGATCATTAGTCATGCAGGCATCAAGGTCTAAAAAAGGCCACAGTTTAAAAGAATGCTCTTTCAAATTAAAACAAGGACTCCAGCAAGGTTTTCTTTTTTCTTTAATTGGTAATGGTATCTCCATCTTCTCAAGCAACGATTTGGCATATCAGATATGTGGGTTGGCAATCCTCTCGAAGAACCCAGTTTACTCTAGTCTCCTTTTGGGAAAAATAGTTTGGCCCAACCTCTCTGTGTTCCCTCTGTGTAACCTCTGTGTACCCAAACCTTTTTGGGTCTGTTATTTCCCAGTATCGTTTTATTTTGTCTGATATGTCCAGTGGTTTTGATTCACTGAAGATGAATGCTAATTCAAAATGTGTAAGGTTTACCTAAATATTTGGTACAGCTATGATTGTTTTTCATGTTTATTGATGCTAGTCCCCTTCTCTAACTCATCTTGCATAGCCTGCTACTTATCCATTATCATTTTGACACCCATTTCACTTAATGTATAAGTAACAACATTTTTATGTATTGTAGCCATGGTTTTTCACTGATGGAAGATAACGCATGTGATTATCCATTATTATTATTATTATTAAAATATATCAAATAAATGTTAACATTGTGAACATTTTGATAATACATATCATTCATATACAAACATTTTGATTGCAAATCAGTTGTTCACTTTCTACCACAACACAACAGATTACATTTTAGTTGATTGTTTTAAAGATTTCTCTAACCTATAGGTTTATAATTAGACACAAATCGTGTTTATTGCCTGTGAACACAGGACAAGTAAATTAACACTGAAGGAGACACAATATGAATTTTAGGAGCAATCTTCAGATCCGTAGCTAATCCTAAAACATACTAAGCACATCAGGGAGTTTGCTGTTATTGTGACAGCGCAAAAATATTTGGGGATGATCCCAGTGCTCTACACCACATCAACTGTGGGGAACAAAGAAAATTGGGCAGTAATCTCATCCTGTGTATTGTCAGGATATATTAAATTAATACTTCTGCTTTGTTATCTGCAAAGGTTTCAAAGTAAACATTTCTTGAACAGGGTCAATTTAAATTGTACATTGCTAAAAAAAAAAAAAAAAAAGTTAACATTGCCTTTAGGGAAAACTACGTGTAAAAAAAGTTTATCTGAAGATATGGAAACATTAAATTATATGCAAATTAATAAAATATATACAAATTATATGTCACCTTTAGGTCTTTCCCCTACCACTGTCTGAACTGCCCTATTGTTTTTTTAATCTGATGGGTAGCCTTAATGTCCTATGGAGAAGCTTAAGAATTTTTTTTCTATTATTAAACATTTGCACATCAATAAGTAACTCACCCATGTTTGTGCACTTTTTCATTATGTGCGTATTGTGAATTTCTCAGGTTTAATTCAACTACTTAACTTTTGTATATATGATGCTAACTTCAACCTCCCTTGCTTTTCATGTCAATTTCCTCTGAGCTTTTTTATCTTCCTGCCATCGAGTTGACAAGCTCTGATTGGCCCCTTGGCAGAGACTGGCAGTCGGAGACAAGTGGAACAGAATAAATACAGGTGTATGAAGATTTCATTGCAGACAGGCATCTGTTCCTGAGCTAAAATACATGAGGCTGTTTGCTCTTTCAATTACAGTGCAGACAGGCATGGTATTACTCACTTTCTTTCCCTCTTCAAACCTCCATAACAATTACATATCTTTTCACCAGCCATCTGATCAGTTTGACAAAGCAAAAAACGAAAAAAAAAACTGTTTCTCCAATATTTAAAAATTAGATTTTTTTATTTTTTTCTAGGGCTCTTCTGTTGCTGGAATTGTTTTATGTTCAGCTCATACTGTTCATATTTTCTACTTATTTGTGCTTCATGTTTTACAGAATCCCTCAATTTCTACCAACTACTAAAGGCATATTAGTAATTTAATTTGTGTAATGTTTCTGGTGTATGTTTGACTGATAAATTATTTTTATGCAGATATACAGGAAATATTGACTAGTGTGGACCACAGCAGAGCACTAATAATCCTGGTATGTAAATAAACTGAACTAGGATGTTTGTTCTGGGTTTGTATATAGTTGGGAAGGATATCTGTTATCTGATATCTGGATATCTGCTATTACTCCATCTCCAGAAATCCATTGCTGACATTGTTTTAACCACAGAGGAAAATGCAATATGTAACAAGACGCAAGTCAAAATCTGACATTTTATCTATTGCCTAAAGAAGGGCATTTTGTATTCCTGTCTGTGTTGCTGTTGGACAGTCACTCTCCCTTCCTGTCTGATGAAACTTTAGCGAGACCGATAGTGAAAGTAAATCTCTTTATTGGAGGTCCATATAGAAGAGAAATATGCTTTAGCCATTTCGAACCTTATCTAAATCAGAAAAATACATTTGGTATAAAAGGTTTAGAATTTCTGTCATATTTTTATATTTGTATTTGGCCTTATTGTGCACATTCTACTTTTTGTCTGTCCATCTAACCTCAGGACAAGAGTTGAACAGATATCAACCGACCAGAAAGACACAGAGCAACACAAGATTGACAGTGGTAAATTACCCACTCTGGTAGAATAGCCCCCATGTGCTGGCTTTCTTCACTAAGGGGCTCATAGCTGTGCTACAGAGATCAGGGCCAGGCTACGAGCCCCTTAGTGAAAAAAGCCAGCACATGGTATTGATATTGGTACATGGCATTTAATAACTGTATTTTTTTAGCTCCTTTACTCTTTTTTTTAAAACCCAATCAGCCCTAAGTATACTTTTTTCACAGATTCTGCTCTCAGATAATTTGTTGCTGGTTCTTTGTAAACCTTTTGTTGGTTTAATTCTTTTAATTGTTTGTCCTAAATTGCATTAAAAATACACACATTAAAACAGTGGTCCCCAACCTTTTCGGACCTATGGACCACTAGACTAACAGACTCCGAACTGCACATGCGCAGGTAGCAGTGTGTTGCTCAAAGGGGAAGAAACTTCCCCAGAGTGACGACATGATGCCAGAACCCGCCCACTCTCCCATCGCAGGTCTGAGCCTGAGGTCTGTATCCAGAGACACAATCCACCCACCGATACCTGCGATTCATACAAGGGACATGACCTGCAGCTCTGGCTGGTGCGCCCCCCCAAGTGGAGTCTGCGGACTGAGGGTTGGGGACCCCTGCATTAAAACACATATATTTAATTTATAACTAATTTTGCTTTGTTCCAGAAATGTATTTTTAGTGTCTTACATAAGCTTGTGATCGGTTCAAAAAGCAGTAGAAAAAATAATAGTCATTGCTCAAACCTAAGGGTATATGAGACATATAGTGTGAAAAGATGATAAAAAAGGAGATATAAGATCACCTAGTACAAGTTACCTGCTGGTGTAGACTAACAGTAATATAATGTTATAAAAAATAAATCTACTCTGTTTAGATTAGCTGTTTTCATGCTGGAGACTTATTCAGTCATGCCTTAGATTAGCAAATCACAATAGCACTGTGAATGAGCCATCAGCCTCCAGCAGGCAATGACAAATTTTACTATACTACATCAAAGGTCTTATAAAGAAGACAAAGATAAATGACACCATAGATGTTTTGATAAGGAATCTAAATGAGGGAGTAAATCAAAAGTGTGAATTACACTGAAAAGGTGTGTTTTGTAGGAGTTCCTAGAGACAAGTTCTCAGGCCATTTTCACCCAAGGACCGCATACACTGAAACCATGAGATAAATGAGATACCTTAATTTGAATGGGTAGCTGTTTAAATACCTTTGCAGCTTGGTATATATAATATATATATAAGTTTTACTTTTCAATTTAGTTACTTCTGACACAAAGATAAAATCCATTGATGCTACACTGCATTACACCGTATCCATTGACACTTTCACTACCGGTACATTCCCTGTATCAACAGTGATTAAACGAATGCAACTGAATGCACAGATAGTCTCAGTAGTAAAAGTCATATAGGGGTTTAGGCTCCTACTGCATTGCTGCCCATTATGACACCAGCCTCCTTTATTACAATAAAAGGAACAGTGCACAAAAATGCACAGAAATGGATACATGAAAGAAATTTTGCTGATTTGAGTTGCTGTGGCCCTGGCCTCCCTCTTTGTTTTCGATAGTAGTCTGTATCTGGCAGCATATTGCATTTCCAAATAACTTCCCTGCACATTTATATTTAAATAAGATTTAATTTGACAATTCAAGTTGAACAAAATTGTAACTGTACCAAATAAATGCAGGACATTTTGACATTTTAAACAGACTCTTCCTCTTCTGAAAAACATGTTCCTTGATGAATAGTTGTAATGAACAGTTGTTAAAATATTATAAAGTGTTCTTTTACATAGATTATCTTGTGCTTCAGCTTTATTTAATGTTAGTAGACTATTACCATCATTACAATGGTTTATTCTGCAACTAGGAAGGCAACTAAAAACATAGCATGTAAGGGGACAGTGGCTATATTTAGGGTATAATAATATGTTTATTAGAACAGTTTCATGCCATTTCTGTGGTACTGTATGATCAAAAAAATGAAAATGTAACATGGTATCAAAGTCTCCACATCTTTATAGAAATTTTATCTTTGATACATCTAAAGGGATAACTTGCTATGACAAAATGAATGTAAACTGCAGTGGTAAATAGAGTGAATACTCATTAATGTGCTAGTATATTCTAAATATTCTTTTAAAAAATCCTACACATACAATCCGGTATTATAGGCGAACACAGCTTTCTTTTTACCAACATTTACTTTGCAAAGTATAAACAGGGCTAATATTTGAGAAATATTTAAATTGTGGTTGTATAGAAAATATAATGCAAAATTAAACAACTGAATGTCTGATTGAGCAAGTTTGTAAATCTTTTATAATGGGGTTTGTCACCAGGTTTGACTGTCAGTTTCCAAACCATGTCAAAAAATAGTTTTTGTCACTTTACATGTATCCAAGGATTTTTTTTAGTTTTGGCAAATCATTTGTTCTTGTAAATCTTCCCTAGTTCATATACCAATCTCCCAGAGAACACAAAGTCCTGAGGAGTCAGCAAACCTTTTTGGCCACTAGGCCATTTCAGGGGAAGGCAGGAGCACACTGGGCCAGTCTCTCTCTCGAGTCCCGCCCTAATGTCTCTGCCCCCCACCAGGAATGCCCCCTGAAGGGAAATCCCTCTCCTCCACAATGCAAATGGAGGGAAGTGTTAATGCCGGTTGGGGTAAATAGTGAAGGGAGCCACAACACGGAGGCTCAAGAGCCACATGTGGCTCCAGGGCTCTGGCTGCTCTGGCTCCGGAAGTTTGTTCGGGCTCCGCCGCGGGTTGCCAGCCGGGATTAGGCTTGGATCAGCCAGGGGGCGTTAGGCCAGAACAAACTACTGGCTAGGCCGTATCTGGCCTAAAGGCCGGAGTCTGCCGACCTCTGATTTAAAATGTATTATTGCTGACATTTAACAGTAGTAGAAAAATAATTCAAGGTACTTTTATATTGTTGTAGAACAGTAGCTTCCCCTGGCTTTAAGGCAAAAGAAAATAGTAATTTTAGTGTTCTGCGGGACCAAAAAGGTTGGCTGCTATATAGTATCTACTGCAAACTATAAAATATCATATATAGTGAGGAGCTTGTTCTTTTGGTATATAAAACAAAAGAATTACCTGTGTCTATCATAGAATTAATTCCCCTCTGTGTGATAATCTTGTTTTTTACTCCATTTTGTTTATCGTCTGTCTTGCTTTTGTTTCAGAACAGTCATGGTTGGTCTTTTTCTTGCAGCAAAAATCACACAACAATTGCTTTTCTGAAGACAATAATGAAAACAAAATGAAGGTATTTCATACTCTTTGCATATACAGGCCTTACAGCAAGGCGTGTCATTGATGTGATTTACTAAGTGTAGTCCTCCTAATTGCTGTACAAAAGGGCACAGCATGAATTTGTATGCCTATTACATTGTTCACTCTGATCTCTTCATAAGCAGGAAATTAAGCAGAGCATTTCATTATGTTTTTTTCTGAACATCTGTTTTCTGTACTGAAACTTTTTTTTCCAAAATTTTTTGTTGTTGTGGTAAATGGATACGCACTATCCATGTTATACACAAACTAAGGTTATTTTCTGGATTTGTTAGAGTTGACTAGGATTTGTTCAGTTAAAATGAGGAATGGAGAAAATTTTCATCATTAAATCCTCACAGGCTAACTATAACAGCAATAAGTAAACAACTAATCTTGCAGTTATGTGCTCATTCCCCAAAAGCTGTTGTTCTTTTGCATTCTGTGCAGCAAAAGCATGCACTGACCTCATCCCCTACAATTCAAGACCAGTATTCCTGCATTGTAAGTCAGGATGCCACACGTCTGTCCACAATCTAGGAAGTTGTGAGGTAATAACTGAGTAGAAGGCCTTTCTTTAGGTACTCTGAAACTAAATGAGAATTTAACCTCCCTGGCGGTATGAATATTAAGTATTTTTAAATGGAAAAGCAATATATTTAGATTTTTAAATTTCCCGCCTGGTCCTGCATCCCAGCTGCAGGGTCCCACCCCCCAGCCACACACTTGTGAGCAGATGCCGGGCAGGCATCTGCTTCCCCTCGCCTCGCATCCCCAAGGTTCACACAGGCCGGGGACACAGATAACGGCCTCGCATCACTAGGTTACACAGATGCCTGGCTGGCATCGCTGGAGGACGCCACAGGCACCGCTGGAGGACGCCACAGGCACCGATTACCAGGTAAGCTGTTTAAACTCCCTGACAATTCCGCCCCAAGTGTGGCTCGGGGTTACCGCTATTGGTATGGATAATTCTCCCCGAGCCACTCTCGTCATTACTGCTAAGGGTAAAGGATGGGCTACTTCAACCAAAATGTAAGTTGAAGCTCAACACCAGGGTAAATACCCCGCCCCCCCACCTCAAAGGTCGTTTTAGTTTATTCCAGGAGTTCAGCTTGCGCAGACATTTTGGTTGTGTTGTTTAAAGCATTTGTCGTTGATGGCTATGACCTTATCTAGTGTGCACATACCATCTGACAACATTTGTACAGCATTTTCAAAAATTTTGGGAGCTGCAGTCCAACAAGTGGACGGTTGCAAGAGCGGCCGCGCAGAACTTGTTTTGCAATTGAGCCTATGGGCTCTGTAGAAAAGTGGTTCCAATTGGCACCCAGCCAAGGTAACATCAGCAGGGCTGAAACCAGGGAGAAATCCCTGTTGCTGGCAGAACCTGCAATACCAGCACAACAGCACATGTTCTGCTTGTGCATACTCTGCTGGTGGTCAGGAACAGGTGGCCTTGTTTCATGTGTTGTAGGGGGTAGTGTAGGGGGGGTGGCAAAGGTGGTAAGGGGGAACAAGGGGGGCCCTGGGAGTACACTGGCAGGTGGGCTAGTTGCGGGAGGAGTACAGGGAATGCAGGCCATCTTTAATGGTTGCGTCTCCTCCTTACTGGTTTAAAACTAGTGTGTGGTGGCTAAAAGGGGTCCAGAAGGGGGCCACAGGCAATGGGTGGAGGAACAGCAGGTTGAACAGCAGGTGGAGAGGGTTGAGATAACGGGTGGGGAGAAGCAGCAAGAAAAGAGTGGAAGCGCTGGAGGCATAGGGGAATTAGGTATGAGCCCTAGTTTAAGGAAGCAGTACAAGAGGAGGTATAGGTGTGCTTCGAGGGTCCTTTGTGATATCATTTAAAAAACAAAGTGAGAGACCAGATTTGGCTAGGGGAATTTTTTATACTTTCCCTACTGCCATTGGACAGAACAGAGGGGATATAGAGACATTCCCAGGACTCTTTCTAAAGGGCAACAGGCATTGGCAATATTTGTGAGCATGCTAGGGGCGAAAGCACACTATTTTGTTATCTGGACGCTATTAGCGAGACCCACAGGGGAAATCGCATGGCTCTATTACAATCAGCAGTCTAGGCACAGGAAAGTAGTTCGGCCGGTAATCCATTGGAATCATTAGGACATCAGTTTGTGGATGAAACTGATGACTGAATATGGCATGGTTAAGGTGCCAGGTCAACCAAAAAACTGAGATTGGCTATGAATCATCTGGGAATGGTAGGTGCAAAATTGATGAAGAAGGTGGAGCAGGGGAGGATGGCAGGACCATTTATAGGTCCCCCCATACCTGGTTCGGTAGTGTCCCCTTGGCCTGGTGCCCAAGAAAGAGCCCAATCAATTTTGACTAATACACTGTCTGTCTTACCTGCAGGGGAAATCAGTCAATGTGGCAACTGACCTGGACTTATGTTCTGTGTCGTATACCCTGTTGACTGTGCGATACATTGGGTGCAAAAATATGGGCAAGGGCCTCACTGCTAAAATTGGGTATTGAGGCGGCCTTCAGCATGTTGCCAGTACATTAGAACAGTCTGTACTTGTTGGAGTGTAAGTGGCAGGGTCAGTATCTTGTGGAAAGGTGCCTGCCCATGGGATGCTCCATTTCTTTTGCAAATTTGAAACATTCAATTCATTCGAGTGGGTAGGAATCTGGCAGGGGTCAGTTCGGTGTTGCACTTTTTGGATGATTTTTTTGTACTGGACTGCCGGGTTTGTGAGTATGTGACATTTTGTTGGCCACTTTGAGATATTTGTTGAATCATTGTGGGGTGCCATTGGCAGCCGACAAAACTGAAGGACCAACTACAGTGTTGTCATTCCTGGGAATAGAACATGGTAATTGGGTGTAAGTTTATGCAGTATGGGAGATTGTTGTGGTTAGTGGACGCAGTGGACAATTTTGAATTTTGAACTGGAATTATATGTGAATGCAGCGGCTAGTACTGGGTTTGGTGAGTTCTTTAGGGGTTGGTGATGCTCAGGAAAAAGTTACTTTTAAGCTATTGGCGGTGCTTTAGAAACTGGTATTTAAGTTGGCATTTAAAATTTCTCTATTTAAAGCAGGTTTTGTGATTAGCCTGGTGAAATGTAAGCAAGGGGGACTGCAAGTGGGTGATGTGCTTTTGTGGGAAGGGGCCTTGGTGAGTTTGTAGATTTTAAGATCAAAAACAGACCAGTTGGGTAACAGATTCTGGGTAGAATTGTTTGGGGTGCAGGGTTTGGATATTTGTCCTGTGGCGGTGCTTGGGACATTTGTAAGCCAGAGGTTAAACAGAGGTGGGTCCTTTTTTATTCATAAGGACAAGCAATTGTCCCACTTTCAGTTTGTGGCAGTTTTCAAAAAGTGTTTGGGGTGGTTGGGGTGGAGCCAGAGGACTATATATCACATTCTTTCATGATTGGGGCAGCAACAGAAACGACTAAGTGGGGCTTTGGGGAAACAGTTATATGACAGATCAGATTGGCAAGTGGGAGTCAAGGCTCCACATATTAATGTTGCGGGCAATGAGGGGGTGTTCCATAAGGGATTTGATTAGGGACATAAAGTGGGATTTTCAGAGTTTGCGGACGGACATCTTGCAGTTATTGGTAGTGTGGTCGGACATTGGGCTTGATTTAATAAAGCTCTCCAAGGCTGGAGGGGATACACTTTCATCAGTGAAGCTGGGTGATCCAGCAAACTTGGAATGGGTGTCTTCAAAGTCATTTGCTAATTGTTAGCAAATGTTTTCCATCCTAGACCAGATCCATTGCAGGTTTTCTGGATCACCAAGCTCCACTAATGAAAGTGTATCCTCTACAGCATTGGAAAGCTTTTATAAATCAGGTCCACTGTGGCCAGAACAAGAAGGGAAGCTTGGTCCATGAGCTTCTCGGTTTGGATAAAACCAGAATAAAAGTTAATAGGGAAGTGTGTAGATTTTTGTAAGCCATGGGGGGCTTGTGGATCAGCATTGGGAATTGGATGAGGACACGCGGCAATATTTGGGAGGGGATGGGGTGCATTTAAATGCAGTTGGAACAGATATGTGGTGTTTGGGACTGCAGGAAGGCATCCAGAGAGTTTTGTGTGTGTGAAGGGGCTCTCTAATGTAAGGTATAATGCTTGCTGGCTGTGCCAGTTTGGGTTTCTTGGGGGCAATTTGGTAGTGACTGTAGCTGTGGTGGAAAGACCTGCCTTAAGTGTAACGCCTTTCGAAGTAGTGGTGGTAATAGTTGCAACAGAGGGCCTGCCGAATTGGTTGCGTGCGGTACGCAATCAGTCAAAAGGAGGGCAGAACCAAATTGCATGTATTGTCAAGTCCTCAAGGACCTGCAACCAGTAAGGAGGTGCCAATAGTTAAATATGAACAATATTGTTTCTGTTATGTTATGGAAAAAATGTAAAGAAAATGTTTTAAATGATAATACTGTTGTGATTAAGAAACTGATAGCTGATAATGCCAATTTCTTCTAAACACCGGCCTGGGAGTGTTCTTGGGGATAAGGATGGTGGGGGGGGGGGGGGGGGGGGGGGGGGGGTGGAAGCATGCTGCTGTATGGAAAGACAGAATGCTCACAGTAAAAAATGGTTCAAGGACTGCCTATTGTTTTTTTGGGGGACACCCTGTTAGTCAGTAACTAACTTATGTTTGAGTGGTTTGTTTTATGCTATGGCCCTACTGCTTTGAAAATGTTAACATGTTTTGTTTTTGTCTTCCAAAATATAAGTGCAGGTCAAGCCTGCTTTGACCATTTCTGTGTATACCTCTGTGGATGATGTACCATTGTCCATACTAATCGAACCTCTCTCCCTTACAATATGTACAGGTTTTGTTAAAAATACCTGTGAATTTAATGCCTGTTTATGTCCTTCACACTAGCTGAAGGCATCTAAGGATTACCAATTTGTTACTAAGCAACTTTAAGAGGAAAAGGAAAGAAAATCTGCTAGTCTAATTTAATTTAAAATTGATTTATACTTTTAATATGTAGGACTTCATGAACTCAGCAATACAGAATGGAAAAAAACAAATGTGCAATAGAAAACTTCCCATGCAATGCCACCGCTATGTATCAATCAAATATGATTCTGCTGTAGCATCAGAATAATATATTGGTGCATAACAGATTTCATGCAGATATATGTAGGTATTTGTTTGAGGCATTAATGAAAAATCCCTTTAAAATTGTTTACATTTTTTCTTGGAATTCCCTGTTATATTACGTATTTGATGTAATTGTTTTCATGGATCAATGCTATAGGGAGAGTCAGAAATAAAGATCAAGAATGGGCCAGGGACATGTCAAAACTAAATAAATAGTCACATCCAGGAATGTCAACCATAGACAGTGGGTAGTAGTAGAAAGCAAGATCATGCAAAGCAAAATGACTCATTTAAAAAAACATATAAAAAAAAAAAACAAATATAAAATGTATTCTTACACTTCCATGTGATCCATGTTAAAATCTTTCTACCACCACTTCACCTCTGCTCTGTCATCTTATCTTCTGCATGTTCTTCTCTTCCACCTGCAGAGTACAGAAGGGGGGGGGGGGAGTATACAATGAGTATTCTTTTTTGTTATGAAGTGTTCATTAATAATCATTTACCACTGTTGATAATAAACACAGTGGGTAGCAGTTCCTTTGGCTGATGGTTATTAGGGGTAGCAACACTACCCCTGTATACTGCACTGATGTATGCTGACAAATCAGGGTCTAGTACACAAAGCTATCCCTAGCACTAGGTCATTCCACGTCTGCAACACTAGCATTGAAAAGGACGGGAAAGAAGGAAAGGTAAGTATATTTTAAGAAAGTATATAGAAAATGAGAATACAAAAGAAGTCACACACAAAAAAGTAATAAAATCATCAATATAGTCAGAAATTTTCCCAGAGAACAGTTCACAATTTGTCTTGCTGCAGGTTTCCTAAATGTTAAGGAAACCAGCAACTAAGCCTATTATTAGCATTTTTAAAGGTTTTATGCTACATAGCAAACATTATTGGGTTAAGTGTGGTGATGTATACTTTTCCTCATCCCTTATTTTCTTGTTCTCCTGCATATTTGCAACCCCTTACCTTTCAAAACATTTCCCTTGTCTAGATTTGTTTCTGTATCTTTCTAAACTTTAAGGTTTCCTGGTCTTTGAGATTCCAAATTGGGTACTTTCCATTGGTATCTTCATATCAGTATGATATTATACCCATATGTTCTCCAATTAAGTCCTCTCCTCTGAGATATTACTTATATTCCTATTTCTACCCCTTTGCTAGGTTGCTGATGATTAAAAACATTCTAACTGATATCTCTGATACTTTTTGGTGGTTTTAATTTTGTTTTCTTTTCTTTCTTTCTGCCCCATTTTTCAAACCTTTATTTAATTTCTCAAATTCCTCCTCCATTTAAATTGTTTCAATTTTCCAAGACTTTTTATTATTCATTTACTGAAAACTATTCTAGTTTGATTCTTTATTCTTCGACAATAAGTTGGGGTTACCATGATTCACACACATCTATTTTTCCTGGAGGATTTTGATCTCACAGATGTGTGGCTGGAGATATTCTTTCAATTAAACCCAAGGTATCATTTTTTACTGTATTTTTAGAGACTAACAATGTTCCATTTTAATCTTGTGTGTTTCTTAATCAGTGTTCTATGTAGTATAAATATAATGTTTAAATTAAGCATTGAAATCCAAATCTCTGAATAACATGAATCCTCCCACAAGGTACAAAAGTTATATGCACCCTAAAATTAACTAGATACTATTACTTGGGAATTCAGTCATTCTTTTGAAAATAACAGCTGATTATACTAATAAAGGGCCTTGATTGGCACTTAATATTATGGGGTGACAATAATCGTATACTGTCTCCAGCAACCTCCTGCTTTAAATTCACCTTGTATCATGCTCTGCCCTAGTCCCAGGCTCTCCCCCAGAAGCCAAGGCATATTCCATTGTGCCCACCATTTGAAAAAAGGCAAGTGACTGCCATGATACCATCAGTCAAATGTTTTGAGACCGAGAAAAGTTTTACAGACACCCTTAACCCCACTACCAAAAGTTGACTTAATTTCTGTTTTTGCCACACCCAGGGGTCTTTAAATAGACAAATAGAAGGTGACCCTCCTTTTGTACCCCCCTGACCCCATCAACTCTTATCACAACCCATTTAATGTCTTGTGTGCTCCCACAGCAACTTGCATACCCTTTTCATCTCCCAACCTCTACCCCAGCTCTCCTCCCTGAATGTTACTAGATGTGCTGCCTCTATTCATCTGTTCACTGTTAAACCCTTGTCATAAGCCTTTCTTTAATGTTGTTGAGTTTAGTGTACCTTCATTAGATGTACCATTGAAAGTTAGTCTGTACATCCATCTGTAGCTCCATGATTTTGTGTCTACCTTTTGTTGTGAACGGATTTTGGTTGACATCGATTAAAATGTATTTAAAATGCCAGTAAAAAAAGTTGCAGCTAGCAAAAAAAGGGATTATGCCTTGTGTTCAAAGACACACGCAATCAGGATAAATTTGGAACAGGAAAACGGACTAAAATTTTGTGCTGGGCACCACCACAGTATCCCACACTGCCAATTTTGACCGATGTGCTATCTCAGCATCCCCTGCACACTCTGAGGTTGTGAAAAGCTGAAGGGGATTTTAGGAGCAGATTAGTCCTTAGCTCAATCCTCTGCTGCCATTGGGTGCTAGGGCTTTATAGCTTCTCTGCTCCCATTTACCAGTGTCCGTTGTAGCGTTAAGCTAGGCTGACTTGCTGCTAGTTTATATACCAGCTTTATTTACTGTTGCTGACCATTGCCTGTTCCTGACCTACCATTTATATGCTGCCTGGACTGACCTTTTGCCTGTGACCCTGATTCTGCTTGTGTCTTGCCCTTGTGTTTCTTGTCTGATGGAGAGATTATCTGTGAATGACCTCTCGCTTTGTATTCTAAACTTTTCTGTGCTGGAATCTTGGTACTGCTTTATCTCTGAGTTCCTGGTCCTTTGCCCGCCCTTAACCAGACAGCATCCCTTGCACACTAAATCCTGAGGCAAGCGTGTGCTGGGAAACACAACCAGTCTCCCGAGAGCGGGGGCTTGCTATAGGTGAAGAGTGTGGCGTTGGATTGGGGGACTGGTGTCTGGTAAGGGCTGGTGCTGCACCAGGGCCATATACCAATACTAAGGGTTTAGCATTTCTCTTCCTAACTTGGAAAGTTAAGGAGATTACCCCACACTTGTTGTTAAGGAGATTACCCCACACTTCCTGTTTTGGGGAATTCTTTTTTACTAGGTGGGAAGAGAAAATATCCAGAATTAAAAAAAAAGTCTTGGGTAAAGATACAAAAACTTTTAGCTGATTGGTTTGAACTAAAAGAAGGGCTAATTGGGAGATTACAAGGGTCAACCCCTACAAATGTATGAAGGAACACAAAAGGGATGTGTAATACTAATTGAGCATACTAAAATATAAATAGTGGATTTTTCAGGACTTATTATGTACTGTATATATGTATTGGGGCTGCAATCAATATGCACGGGTGTTTTATAGAGCAAATGAGAACCCTATCTTTTTAGCCCATCCAGATAAATATAGTTGTCACCTGTTCTCTTTAGAGTACAGCAACAAGTAATCAGTGCTGAATGCTATCAATCAGCATTGAAAAAGGGTAATAGCAGGAAAAAAAAACCATGTCAGTATATAAATCATATTGCCACAAACAAATGTGTTTTTAATCAATTTGATTTAAGAATTTTGTAACTGCTCGAATAATTACTGAAAGAACATTTTATGATGGTGGCCTTAACTTAAAAGAACTTAAAAAGAACACTGTGTTTATATATGTGGAGTAATTTATACTTTTTGGCATGTGATAAACTTTTAACTGAAACTCACCTAATTTAACCTACCAGACGGTATTCCTGAGTGTGATTGGGGGTTAATTTTCAGTGCCAAAAGCGGTAACCCCGAGCCACACTCAGGCAGGAATTACCAGGGAGTTTTAAAGTCCTACCTGGTTCCCATGTTCAAGCAGTCTTCTCCAGCAGTGCCCACGGCATCCTTTAGCGAATCCCACGCCGTCCTCTAGCGATGCCTGACATTTGCTTGCCCAGGCATCTGCGCCCCCGGCGTGTAAACATTTTGACGTGACTCCAGGGGAAGTGGATGCCGGCCACGCATCTGCTCCTGAACCTTAAGGGCGGGACTGTGGGGCTGGTAGGCAGGAAATTTAAAATAATGAGTTTTTTTAAATGTATTGCTTTTACATTTAAAAATACTCATTATTCAGACCGCCAGGGAGGTTAAAGCGCAAATTGCACATTCTTTTTTTTTTTTGCGCATAACATTCTCCCACGTTCTGCCTTACTTCAAGTATTGTTAGATATCTCTCAAAGGGTAGCACAGTACCTCAATCATTCTCTCATAAAGAGTAAAAGCTGCCTTAGAAATAAACACACACTACTAAGTTATTAACTAATACTTTCCTTTACAGCATCCTGCAATGAATATAGGACTGGAGCCCAGGACAATCCATCCAGTGCTGGCTCTCCCCACTGTAGTCTGTCAGGAGAGCCCAACCTGTGCTGCCGGCTGTGATTGGATATTCCTCTCAGCTCAACAGCCACCAATGAGGAGACTGATGTGTGACACATGAAATGTCGATGTCAACTAAATCGACAACTACTGCTTTAGTGCTCAGGGAATCTTACATTCAGAGCCAGCAGCCAAATACAATGGCAATGTAAAGGTGCGTACACACTTACAATTTTTATCGTTCAAAACGAACAACGAACGAACGACGAACGATCGATTGGGCAAAAATCGTTTGTAAAAAAAGTAACCAACAACGCCGACGAACGAGGAAAGTCGTTGGAAACGAACGACCGGACCGGCGGATCGGATTGGACGACGATCGTTGACCATCGTTCGTGTGTACGATCGTTCGTTGATCGTCCATGGTCTGAGCATGCGTAATGAACGAACGTTCGTTCACTTTCCTGTCGTGCACATAGTTCCTCTATCGCTCAAACGATCGTATCTATTGTGTGTACAATATCTACGAACGATCGTGTCGTTATCTCTATGTGCAGGATCGGTGCTATACGATCGTTCGTAGATATCGTGCAGGATCGTTCGTCGTTCGTTTTCCAACGATAATAATTGGAAGTGTGTACGTAGCTTAAGGCAGCTGTGGCTGTGAGTCTATGCTCCTCTCAGCTCCACAGATGGCAGCTGCTATCTATGTTGACAGTAAGGAAGCTAATTTACCTACAAAATCATATTCTCTAAATAAACATAAATCCACCTTGTACCATAATAGGAGGTTTCCTTTTGCTGTCTTTTGTTTTAACTGCAGAGGGGCAATGAGCTGAAATGGACTGCTTCTTGGTGCCCGACTTAGCCAGACAGCCACCTGAGGTTGTGCGCATGGACTGGGACTCATAAAATGGGACCAGCTGTGCTTAGCATGAGAATTTAGCTATGCCATGCAACCATGAGAGGAAGGCTGGCTCAATAAATTTAATATGTTCCCCACCCAAGGTCAATACAGCTACACTGCAATTAAAACAACAGAAGGGTTTATACAGGCCCTTCACATAGAATGCATAAATGGGCATAAGGGTTTAAGTCAGGTGAAGGGTCAGGTCAGGTGATTTAGGGCTGAATGATAATATTGGTAAACATCAGGGCAGGCACCATTCAAGCATGTAAAGCAGAAGGTTAGAGCACAGTAGCAATGAGGACTCACAGGACATGTAGCTTTCAGATACTAGCAGAAGTCTGTTCCTATATTTCCAAACCTACGTTTTTAACATGACCTTGCATTAGGTAATATTGTGTTTCTGCAATGCGGGTGCCTTATTAAGGACAGCAAACATGGAAGATGCAATCAATAATGTGCCAAATCCTGAGGGAGAAGAACCTCATGAGGAAGCTGTGACAACAGAGAACTGAAGGCTGCTCATGGCAGGAGAATAGGAGCTGTCTTTTACTTTACCACTGATTCACTTTCATCACATATGCTGTTGTTCTCAAGCTTATTTTTTGTGCTGGAAACAGTTTGCAGTCACTCTTATTAGTCAGTTTAAACTTTCCATTGTGGATGAGGTTTAAAAGAGTTTCATCTGTTGTTTTGATAAAGTACAGCTTCATTACAGCCAGTACTAATTTTCTTACTTGAAAAATCATAAAAGAAACAATTTTAGTTATAAAAATAGCACTTATTTACATTAATATTTTTGTCTGAATACTTTCTTAAGGTTCATTTATTTGCTAAACAATCCATCAATTAATCCATATAGCTATATTTTATATTTTTTATTTAGTACATATGTATAGAGCTGAACCAAAAGTACAAATAATATGTAATAAGGACGGTGGCCTATGGCAAAGCCCAACTCACTTTCAAATTTAGGCATTGGATTGTGATTTTAGACTTATAGGGATCTATTCATAGAGTAGTTAATCTGACATTCACTGAAACATTTCCTGGAGGAAAATTACTTACTGATATTGAAAGACTTGGACCTGTAAGATTTCCCACCAGGGATTGTATCAGATGTGAGAATGTCAGATTCACAGTTTATAAATGGGCTACAAAGTGTCTAAGGTTACATATAAGCATTAGATATTTGTCTAAAATACAATAAAATTTATTTTACATTGTAGCTTATAATTGTTAGGCATAACAGCGAAAAATGTCTAATATTTATTAAATTTAATAATAAACGTAATAATCATTTTATATATATATATATATATATATATATATATATATATATATATATATATATATATATATATATATATATAAAAAAAAAAAAATATAATGATTACATTGTATTGGATTCAAAACAGTTATTTTGTAATAATACAGTTAATTTGAAATTGCCGCCACGACGCATACACTGACGTCACCGGGAACTCCTGGGGAACGTCAGCGGACTTGCCAGGGGAAGATCGGAGGAAGATGACGCAGCCCGAGGATGGGATCCGGCAGGCAGGATGCTGGTAAGTATTTATGTTTTATGTTTTTAGCTACCCCAATGTGGAATTGGAAAGTACTTATCATTGGAAAGTACTTATGTTTTGTCTTTGAGAAGGGGGTCACCCTACAACTGTGGATGGGTCTTGGAAGGGCTGTATATTCTCAATGTACTTTTATATTTAGAGTGTATCTTAACCCAAGAACATAATGTAATATATTGAAGTTTATCAGTGTTTGCCTGTCCAATATAAATCAGTCCTATTCTGATATTAGGATATTTGTTCTTATAAAAGTTTTCATTGCTTTAATATGTATAAACAATTTTAATTATGATGGAGTTTGGTGATATTAAAATCTTTAAATGGTGGTATATGGAGAATCCCCGAAAAATTTGGCAACCAAAACATGTGTTACTGTTTAGTTTCAAAAGCTGCTTTATTCAGATACCTGTTAAGACTCTGCATAGAGAATGTCAACATGTTGACCTAGATCCAGGGACAGTGTCAACTCATCAGAACAGAAATTAAATCTAGAGAGTATGTTTTTCAGTAATTCTTGCAGGTGAAAATTATTTTGGGGTCATAAGCAATCTCACTTTGTGGTAGGCTATCTAACTTGTGGCCCAAAAGCCACATCCAGCCCAAAAAACCACCTGCTGCAGCTTACATTCTGTTCCCTGGTCTGTTGCCTCCTTCATAATGTTGCCATTCATTTTACAGCTACTTACTTATATTTCTCCCCTTTTATCTTAATTGAGGCCTACTTTCCTCACCATTTCCTTCTATCTCTGCTGCCATTTCTACACTAACTCTGACAACTCCCCCACTTATCAGTCTCTTATACTGCACTTCTTACTGCTGGCTCCTGTTTACCCAAAATGGCATGTGTCATCCTCTTTCCTACTGTCTTCTACTGGCAATGTTTCACCAACTATACTTTCTCTGCAGTCATCTCAAAATCATGTCCTCTCTTGGTCCCTGGTGTCCATTTTCTATATTCTCCTCACCACACCCCCTTTACTAATCTCTCATGCGCTCCTGACCTTTCCGCTTCCCATAGCTCACTTTAGTGTATCTAGCTTTCCACTATGTATGCCTACAAAAAGAAATTTTCCATACTCAATAAAGGTAGAAAACAACTGCTTTAAGGAGGTTTCTTAACACATATAGGGTAAAAGTAAAACTAAGCAGGGAGCAGATGGAGGCTGGGAGTGGCAAAACAGGAGGGAAGAATAAGAAAACACACCAAAGGTACAGAACATGAATATTAAAAAGTCTTTTATTGAGAGCACATTTTCCTCATTGTATCAGGGGAGTCTAATATTTATAATATGTAATAATATCATACCAACAATCACATCAGCGCATAAATGTTGGTAACTTCAACTGGACATAAATACAAAGAAACCAGGGGTCATTAAAACATACTGTCACTCACAGAGAGACGGGACCACTAAGGGGCAATACGGCTAGCACAGAGGTGGTGTGAGTCCTGTGAAGGGCCAAGGCGCAGAGTCTAAGCAGTAACCAGGTCTTCCCCAGAGCCTCTGATGGTGAGGATGTTGCGCTACTGGTTACTGCCAGATTGTGGTCCTTGGACACACCAAGGTGGGCAAATCACAGTACCAAATCACAAAGTAGAAGGATAGTCGCAGAAGGCCAGGGTCGAGGCAGGCAGCAAGCAAGAGAGGTTAGGTCATACGCCAGGGGTCAATTGCCAGGGATCCTGGAGACAGACACCAGAGAGATAGGGGCCACTGAGAGCACAGGAGACACTGGAAGCAACAGGAGGCACAGGTGACTCAGGAATATCCACAGACAGACAGGAACACTGGAACAACACAGGGAAGTTGGCTGGGAACCAACAGACTGGAGAATGAGGGGTTAACGCAGAAGCTGGACAGGGGAAACACTGAATCTGCACCAGGTGAACAGCCACTCGCTCACAAGAACTAGGGGCTCAGCACAATGGAGACACGTTGCACGAACACAGAGTGCAGTGTTTGAGCTAACTAAATAGCCAGGGCTGGTCAAGAGGCTATTTTCTGATTGGCCAGCTGATTGGACGGAACTGATAAAGCTTGGAAACAGAGGCACACCCAGTGTCAGAACTGCCCGCATGCACAGGGGAGAGGCGTCTGTGCTTTAATGAGGACGAGGTAAGTGTGACACATACATGCACAGGTCAAAAACATTATAGTAACTATGTGGTCATCTTTATCAAACCATATTTATTTACTGGAAATTAAAGAGGAAGTAAACCCAAAAATGACCCAAAACAATAAAAACAAAAAAAAAAAACTTTTCTTCAAACACGAAGAGCAGTTGATCAGTCCGGAGGTTTGTTCCATTGTGTCCCGCATCGTCCTGGTATCCGTCTTCGGGCTGACGTGCTAGGCCCAGCCATCTTCCCTCTGTTCTTTCGGGTTCTTCTTCCAACGTCACATGAAGAAGGTGCGAGATCGGGTGACGTAGATGGGAAACAAATTTGCCGATCTCACTGCGCATGCATTAGATCAGCACTTTCTTTCCCTTTTGGCGAAAGAGATGCTCGGGCATGCGCAGAAGGAGCAGCTAAGAGCCTCCCGGGATGCATGACGTAAAGTCCCTTTGAGCTGGGAATACGATCACTTTGATTGTAAATCCTTAAAAAGCTCTCCCTTGCGAATCTGTACTTCCAACTTGCAAAGTAAGGAGCTTTATTTCACATACTTGCACAGGTTGAAAAAAGTGCACAAGTTGCACTTAGACTGATGTTAGATTCGTGATTAGGAGGGCACAATGTAATGCAGATGCCTAACAGCTTTAAAAAAATAAATTAGTTTACATTTACTCACCTTTTTATTGCCTATTTTTTTTTTAGCCCCTTGTTTGTTTCTTCACCTTTTGTTATCAGTGAGATAGAATACTTTTCATATCTTCAAAGACAATATGTTCCCCATATGGTCCTTTATTATGTCATTGAAAGCAAGTATGTATAATAAAATAAGCTTTGGTACCCTTTAATCTTGAAACTATTCAGCTAATAGCTCATAAGCTTAAACAAGCTCAATGTACTGCCTTACTTCTAAGCAACACATATCTTTAATCAATGTACCATATTCACTGCTCATGCAGTCCTATTGATCTGTGCCCTAGAGGGAATCAATGCATGTAACCCATGTTATCTCATTAAAACAGAAACTAGTGGGAATAAATAGATATATTCCACATATTTTTCATTTTTAGTCAGCATACCCTTAATCATAATATATAGAGGAAAGTATCCACTCTGTAACCCATCCAGCTCTGTTTTTTATATTTATAAATATTTTTCATATTTGTCTTATTCATTATTGCATAATTAAATGTAACATGACTTTTCCAAAACTAGTTACGCCACCTAATGATTTATCATTGCAAATGTAATACTCATTATCTTTTTTTTGTTTATCTCTCTGTATTTGCCTATGTTCAAAATTATGAACTTTTTTTTCATTTTTGAGTCTGAGATTAATAACTGAAATGATCTCCATTCTTTGCAGCCATTTTAATAAAAAATACGTACAGACCTAAAATCTGTCTGCTAATCAGTGAGTGATCAAGTAAGACTTCTTAGGTCCGTTGTATTTGCCACCACATATTTCAACCAACTTAAATGATTCTATTTCAGGGCACAATTAAACAGAAATGTATGGTAAGTGCAGTTTTTATTTGTGTCTTTTTACACTGGGTAAACTTGCAAACCTTTTTACTGAATTACATTTTAAAGTCAATTTCATTTCAGGGCGTTTGCATCTTATTACAATGATAAAATCAAAAGACTGAACAAGCAAAGCTGCTTACACTTTATTGATCCCTGATTCACCAGGCGTCAAACTGCTTTTATAATTACATTTAAAAAACGGTTTACCAATATCTTAATCTCATGCGGCATTGGTTTAACCGCTATGCCTTTGAAATGTTTTTCACATTAAAGTAGTGACCACAAGTAAAGTATTAGGATAATCTGAGTTTTATAATAAACCAACATACAGAATTCAGTTAGGTAACATAGGATGGAATAAATAGGTTTTACATATTAAAAAAAAATATGTGCTAAGGCTTCTACAAACATGTCATGATGGTCAGATGTTCTAGCACCTGATTTTTAGAAGGACTGCAATATAAACATACAAACAAACACACTTGTTCATGTATATATGTCCAGATTAGCTAATCCATTTTTTTCTTTGGGATTTATTTCCCCGTGTCTCTTTGCAGAGAGGCAAAGCAACTACAGTGTGACCCAAAAACACTTTGTACATGCTGATAGTTTTTGAAACATGCTTAAGTTATTGAAATACCAGCCACACATTACCCTTCTGTACCCAGAAAAAAAAAAGATTTTGAAGATTCAAAACCAAAGTGATGATAATATTCAGAAAGTTTTGCTTGAAAATGACTACTTGTTGCCACTTGTTTATAGAAAAGTTTATAATTAGGATAATAAGACTGTGATTGAATTTGCAATATTTTAAAATGTACTGTAAAAGATGTGGACACCCACCACTGTACTTTTATGTACTTGCACCTTACTACTCTAAGGTTGAGTAAACAGAGTGCAGTACTTTCTTTACACTTCTTCTTTATTTCCTTTTCTTCCTTCCATTCCTCTTCTTCACTGAATGATTGTGTAATTCTTTCTGTCTTTCCTTCTTTACATTTTATGATAAAACCGCACTCAGTAAGGCTTGAAGCATTGTTTTAGAACAATCCACTTGTGGGACAAAACATTATTGCTTTGATTGGGAAATACAATTCTTTTTTATTGTTCTGATATTACTTCTTGTTAGGTACTTAGGTCCCATTTGTGTATTGCCTTGTTGAACTCCTAATAAACTTTAAATTAAAAAAAGTAAAGTATTGGCATGTATTGAAGAGTGGTGAGGGATTAAAAACAAGTACTAGAGAAAACAATAGTATACAAAAAAAGTTTTTTTATATATAAAGATATTTGACAAGTAGATGAAATCAACAGTAAACAGGTAAAAAGCATAGGCATGTATTATTGTGGTGAGTGTGGATGCTGTCCTTTTTTTCTTTTCCATGGGGATGCACCCCATGAATACTAAATTGTGAAATGTGTTGTGTATTTTATACAGTATCTATGCTTGCTACACGAAAAGAGAAAACTGAAAGAAAGGCTACATCATCATGTGGATGACTGACAAACATATTATTTTGGATCTTCTGTGCAAATTTTCTCAATTATTGGGAAGGGAAATTTTAATAGGAAATTAAATATTGGGACCTGTGGGAAATTATTTTGTCAACCCATTTGTACAAAGTTGCAGAGGATTATGGTGCAGTTTCTGAAAAGTGATGTTGCTTTTGGCCAGGTAGCTGAAATTCCTACATTGGAGGAAAAGCATACCACAACTACAAGGGCAGCATGTTGTCCTGCAGCACAGTTTGCTGCTCCAGGGTGCGTACTAGTAGTTTGTTATGCACACAGGAGCGACCGACTAACCATGCTGTTTTCCACCACAAGAATGAAAGGGACCGTACTTGCATATTGCAAGTGAATAAAACATATTTGTTGACAAGGGACAATACTCAAGTAAGCATTTAAAATAAACATTTTTTTCAATACTTCCATTTTTAACATACTTTGATTTTTCTGTATTTTCAACATTTTTTGAGTTGGTGACAGGGTCTGTATAGCACATGATTATTTTGTAAAATTTAAGAGATGGTTTAATACTGAGTGTAGGTTATTTTTTTTATTGTAAGATATAAAGTTATGTTATTGCAAGTGTTTTTCTCTATGTGTAGCAAGCACATTATGTTGCTGACTGTCATTAACACATTTCCATGAATAATAAAATGTTCCAGATTGCAGCTCTAGTTGCCAGTATCATTCGCCTGGGTCCTCATTGTTGCTGTCCCTGTTTGTGTATTTTTGTCAGTGGACTAGTGTATTTTTTACTTCAAACTCACCAGAGTTGGTACAGCAATATATAAAATATTACCAGTATGCTGGCAGACTTCCCCTGGCTATTAGTAGATTTACTGGTGCAGGGTGTTAACATTTTCTTTTGTATTATCCCCACTGATGACTGATCTTGTTAGCAGGATACTAAGGTAGCCAGTGATCTGGAACAGGACAAAACAGCATCATTGGGAGATCTACAGTGATGAATTCAGCTTCAGCTATATGCAGTACATTTTTGGATATAATCTTTACCAATTAGCAAAGAATATATCAAAATAGATTTAGTATGGCGCCTTTCAGTTTTGTGGTAAAAAGCCTATTATGTGCTAGGATAGAATTTGATATGGTGAGTACTGCCTAGTTTGTTGACTTGGATGTGTGCTACTGTGGCAATGTTCAGTGTTTAAAGCTTGTTGGGTATGGCGTTCTTCTCTTTGCAACCATCATAATAGGAATAGGGCACGAGTATGGAGTTTACTGCTGTATTTGTATGTTATGGGTGTCTGCTCCATTTACTATTGTGTATTGCTCTTTGTTTTCATGTCTGGGTGGGGTATGGTTAACCTTGTGTCATATCCTAAACATAATGAACAAAGCTCTGTCCAAAGCCATGTGTGTAATGTGCTTGAAATGGTGTGTGCTACTGTGTTTCACTATCATGTTATAGAATGGTATCCTGTGCAACATTCTGTGTGCTTCAATTCCTTCATTGTCTCTAGATTCCAGAAACCTCAAATGATATAGGGGATGTATATTTTAAACGTTTAGAAAGGGTCACTAGTGATGTCCTCTGGTTTTAAAATGCCTTGTCATTTTACATAACTGTCCAGCTAAAGCTAAATTCTCAATTTTCAGCACTCTAAGCGTGTAAATGTGTGATAATTGGAGCCTGACAATTAAAATTCAACAATGTTGCATAAAAACTAGCAGACATAATTTTACCATTTATGCTGTTATTAGTTTTACAGCACTGTTTTACTTAATGAATTTCTAAATGGGCTGATATGAATATTTAACTCATTTATAAATTGATTTGTTGAACACAATGCAGTAGAATTATCTATGCCCCAGGAATATCAATATGGGCATATGCTTTATAAAAATAGCTGTATGGCCATTTTTGTGGACATTACCCTTCTGGCAAATTTGAATTTAAATGTTATGTCTTGTTTTGCACATAACCTAATTTTATGTCCAGACAATCTTTAATATTAACATAAATGCTGGCTTTCTAAGACGTCCCGTTCCTTAAAGCAGGCCGGTATCCCAGAGAGCAGCAGGTACAATGGAAAGTAAAGGTATTGACAATGTAGTTTTAAAATTTTATAAGTTTTTTTTAAACAAAACAATACATTTATGAAATGGTTGGTTACTAGCAGTACAAAGGACTAAAACAGTAAAAATCTAGAACACAAGAAAAGAGCTATTAAGGAGTGTAGCTAGAGATTTTAAAGTTCTGTAACATAAATTTTAAAACCTCCCACTTTCTCAGGAAGGTTTTCATTAAATATAATAAAGTGTACTCAAACCCAAGAGCAAACAAAAGCCATAGGTAAGCTCACCTCACGATTGCAATTTCACATATACCTTTCTTTTCCATATCTTCTGCAGCTGTTTTTTAAAACATGACCATTGTTACTCTGGACTGAATGAGCCAGCCAACAGACTGTGTTTAATTTTGAATAAAACATTGCCAAACAAATACTTCCAGTCCATGGATAGAAAGTGGTAAGATCAGAGGAAAAGGACATCACAGTGTCAAAGTAATGGTATACAGGTAATCATGCTTCAGGGTCTGCTAATAATTTCTCCGCAACTGTGTGTGTTGGGAGGCCAAAAAATGATATAATTATACAGTATATTTAAGTGCGTTACTTAAATAACTAGTGATAGGTGTGGGCTAAATGATGTTTACATAAAAACAAACCATCTCAGAAGAGGCAACATGTTGTGCAGCTTTGTTCAGCAAGGTGAGATAACACTGTACAGTAATAGGTCAATGGTATTTAGGTATGTAGATCACTGCAGAGATGAAAATGTTTTCACTTTCACATAAATATTTCTAAGTCAAGGACAAGCAGCAGGAGAAGAGCTGGTAACATAGCCACTGCAGTACTAGGAACCAGAGTTATGGATTTAAGTTGTCAGGGAAGAGCAAAGGTGCAATTAAACGATTTTAATTTTCCATTTAACTACTCTTTTCTCAGCAGCTCACATGCTATTTGTGCATATCAGATTTTAGGGTCTTCTGGTTCATTCAGATACACACATTACGGAAATATGTGCAAAACTGTGTGTGTTCTTACAACCACACGGTAATTCTCAAACAGTGCAAGATGTAATGTGGTGCAACCTTATGTATGCCCACATAACCTCTCCCTCATCACCTTTGTCACTGCACATCTTTATCCAACACCTCTGTTATGGCATTCCCCTTTTACATGGCACTTCTATCCACGCACCCCCTCTACCTCAGTCACTGCCCCTGATTCATCAATAAAATCCGCGCTCGCTGGAAGCGCGAAAGTACGCACGGCCAGCGATCGCGGTTTACCGCGGTCCGGACTCGAGTGTGCTCGTACACTCGCCTCCTCACTGCCAGCCGGATTCCTGCCTTCATAATAATGAGCAATAGGGGGGCGCGAATCTTTCCAATTAAAGCGATTAGATTTCAGCTGCGCGATTAAGGAGGATCTGTTAAGTCAGTTGCTGAATAGCGCGACGGCGTTCGATTTCGGATCGCGAATACGAATGCGCGAGCGATAATCCGATTCTGCTTGATGAATCAGGGGCAATGCCTCATCTTCACCCAACTCCTATGTCACAGCCCTCCCTTTACTCATGATATACTCCTTAATCCTACACTTGTCAGTGCCCTATCCTTCATTTATGTTCATCTTCTCACCTGATGCATTGTTGTTCCTGCTGGAAGATAGACCTGGATGCTGCTGAATATTATGTTTTAGTTGTCAGAAAATGACAAGGTGTATTACTTACAGTTATATCAGGACCTAGTTAGCAGCTGTTATAAAACACTGTTTTTTCTTTGTGGACCAGGGGTATACGATTACAATTTGGAGCAATCTTTCTCTGCCCTTTTAGTCCCAAAGTTATTTTTTACCCACTTTAACTGACCTGTTTTCCAGGTGGTGCCTTTGGCATGGTTGCTGTAACATCATAAATCCAATGAGTGAGTGATGTTTTGTAATGTTCTGAGGCCTTTTTGAGTTATATTAACTTTGTATTATCTCTAGGGGATCATTGTAAGGGTAAATTCTTAAACACGATCTCCAATCTGTTTGTTCACAGTCACATCTCTTGTACACCAACCCATTCCAGCTTCCAGATCATCTCTGTTATCCAGTGCAACAACTGTTGCTTGTTATACTTTACTTCCAGCTCTTTATCTTTTTGCCTAAAAGCTTTCTTTCTGTTACCACTTTTTTAACTGTTTCAAAACTCTTGTAACTAGTTACCTGATATTTCTTTCTACAACTCTGTTACCCACATATACCTCTCAAATGTCCTATCCTACCACTGCACATATTTTCCAATGCTGTCTCAATTCTCTCACCAACAACTCTCTGTTGCATTTAAGGTCAATGCCTGCTGGAAGATCTTCAGCATCAGTCTTTTCGGTAAGGTGGATATCTGGTCCACACAAAATGAAAAAAAATCAATGCTTACTTTAAAAATGTGTTTCCTAGCTTAGATCAGGAATGGGGTGCAGGACAGGGGAGTGAGGTAGTAATGTGTAATGTTTATGTTACAGTAGAGTGAAAGTGTTCCGAGAGGTACCAGAGAGGTTTAAAGTGGTCTGGTCTATATACTGAATAGTTTTTGTACTTATCTGATTCTTCAAATTGTCAGTAGAACCATAAAACTTTTCTTAGTTCCACTTCGTTCTCAGTACCGTGGAAGGTATTGGTTGTGTCCTCCATTAACATAATTTCAATTACTTTCGTACCCAAAGGCCGATGGTAGGTGGGTTTGGGTTTAGCTACAGCGAGAGCACACAGATTCTGGTGGCTGTAACTAAATGTTTTATTGCAATACCATTTCAAGGGTCTTTCATTGTGATGGAGATGGAAGAAAGCCAGATCCCCAGGTACATGGCAATCTGTAAATGTTTTTGTAAATGTGATCTCCGGGACCTGGACCATATATAAGAATAACTTTCTTTTAATCTTACCCACTTAACACCTGGGAAGGAAGTATGTTTCTTCTTTCAAGCCCTGGTGATAATTATTTGATTTACAGAAACTGAATGTCAGTGGTTCACTTTGGTAGAGATAGATGGTAAAAATAACCTGTGCATCTTATTTAACCTCCCAGGCGGTATGAATATTTTAGTATTTTTAAATGTCAAATCGGTATATTTAATATTTAGAAACACTTATTTAAAATTTTCCATGGGTCTCACCCACCAACACACGCTCCCCACTTGTATTCACGTTGCATGCCCGCCCAGCATCTGCATCCTATGGTCTCGCATCCTTAACGTTCACATGCCCGGGAAGCGAGGCCAGGGGACAAAGATTCCGGGTATTGCTAAGCGGACACAGTCGTCAGAGGAAGCCGTGGGCTCATGGGGACTCAGGGTGGCTCAGGGTTACCACTATTTGTAATGAAATTTAACCCCGAGCCACACTTAGATTACCGCCAGGGGAGTTAACTCTGGTTCCCCATAATTGAAATATGTGAGTTGGGATTGGAAGCTGGAAGTAAAATGCTACATCCACAGAAAAAGCGAGAGGCTCCTAATTTACTGCTTTAAAACTGGGTCTACACAGACTGTTTTCCTAGCGTTTAACCTGAGGCTTTAACCTCCCTAGCAGTTAATTTCTGTCTGGTTTTATATGTCTAAAAGCAGTACATTGTTTTTCATGAAAATTTATTTTACAGTATATTATAATAGTATGAGTATAATAAAGTTTGAAACACAAAATCATTTAAAATATGATATTAAATAAAATTATTTAAAAAATTTAATTTTATAAATTTTTTTTTAAAAGTTAAATAAATAAATATACTGATACTATTTTATTATACTGCAAAATAAATGTTCATGAAAACAATGTACTGCTTTTATAAAAATCCAATTTATTGCATTCAATACAGTTATTTTGTATAGAATGCAATACAAATGGATTTTGAATTTCCCGCCCCACCCCGCCAGCAACGTACATATGCACCAACTTCACCGGGAACTCCCCGGTGACTCATTGAGTGCAGAAGGCGCCGGAGGAAGAAGAAAGAGGACAGGGATCGAGGCGACGGACAACGCGGCACGCCGGCGGATCAGGTAAGGCTGTATTTACTAACCTTCCCATAGGTTTACCACCCTCGAGGGTTACGGCTTTCAGCAACTTTTTTCTACCCCGAGTCAGACTCGAGGTTACCGCTGAGGAGGTTAAAAGCCCATGTTTGCAATTTCAGGTGTTTTAAAGCTTGCCTGGAAAATGTCTATGCTGCAATTATTTTTTTTTGCACTTTTTTGAACACGTTGCAAGGAGTGGTATCTATAGCGCTCATAACTGGAAGGAAACGCTCAAGGTAATGTCCTGGTGTAGATTAGACCATTTGGAATGTATGTGAATTTCAAACCTCAAAGCCTCAGGTTAAACGCTGGGGAAACAGTCGGCGTACACCCAGCCTAATAGTATACCTGGTGATGTTGCCCTGAAGGTCCCTACTCAGGAACTTCCTGTTATAAGGTGACAACGGTCTGCAAGCTGCTCCTACTTTATCACAGGCACCCACTTGGAGACTACAAGCAATGCACTCCATGGTTTCCTCCACCAGTCCCCATGTCAATAGAGATCACAGCAGTTTTTTAGGATCTAGTAAATGGAACCACAGAGCCCAGCAATGCCTAGCCATTTAACCCAGCTGGAAGTGTTGCAGATGCTGAAGATTTTTTCATGAAGCTTGGATCTTCCATGCTGCGCAGTTCTGTTGTATGGGCAGGGCATTGGTAAAGCTGCAATTTATTCTTTTTTTTTACCTTTTCCTGTCTTTTCAATCATCATGTCAAATCATTATCATTGTTTCCAATACAACCTTTATGATTTTATTATTTTAGACACAATGGCCCTGATTTATTAAAGCTCTCCAAAGCTGGTGAAGATACACTTTCATCAGTGAAGCTGGGTGATCCAGCAAACCTGGAATGGATCTGGTACAGGATTCGAAACATTTGATCGCAAGTAACTTTGAAGAAATCCATTCCAGGTTTGCTGGATCACCCAGCTTCTCTGATGAACGTGTATATTCTCCAAGCTTGGAGTGCTTTAATAAATCAGCCACAATGAAACAATTCCTTTACCATGTCATTATTGCAGCTTCTTCCATATCAGCCTCTGTAATTTTACACCTGGTATGTTGTCCTGTTGGCCCTTTCAAGAGGCGACAAATGTCCAGGTACGGTCACATGACCCCGGGAGACCTGTTGTGGACATTGTACTGCATAATATCAGAAAGCCGCCATTTAATTTTACGTGGTAAGTCTCGCTTTGAATATTATGTTATTAATACATTCTGCCATGCAGAGCGCGCCCGCCACCCCAACACCGCACAGACAGCTGCTGTCACAGCCTGACACACTACAGAAACTTTCCGCCTCGGTGTTGTTCTGGTAACCACTAACCAATCACCATGGAGTATCATCCTTTCCAGGCGGGGCAATACTGGCCTCTACCAATCAGCGTGCTCGTAGTTGGTGAGCTGCTGCCGGCGACTGTGTGCGGCCTGTGTACAGGGTGACCCGGCTGCTGTCCTTAGGATAGTGGCGTACAGGCCGGCTGTGTGACATGGGCGGCAGCGGGAGCACCAGGCGGGTCTCTTTCGAGGCTGATGAGAATGATAACATCACTGTGGTGAAGGGGATCCGGGTGAGTGATGCTGAGGAGGGCATGCAGTGCTCACACATGGGTCATGAGGCCTTGCTGTACCCTGTCAGGTTATTTCCCTGTTCCCAGTGCCATGCATGTTATGTCAGTGCTACCAATTATCACATGACAGCTCCATACCTAGTATCAATGCCATAACACTGCAGGGTATTATTTAATAATGCACAGGTAAATATTATATGTACAGGTAAATGCTGTGTGTCTGGTATTACATACAGTTCCTGCCTTTCAATCCCATGTAAATATTAGGAATATATTTGCTGCTTCCTATATGTGACCTTTCCCAAGGTTAGAGTAACATGGCCTGACTATTCATTCCTTGTGGAGGTGAATGGGTTAATCAGTAATCAGACTGACGTTTCTGCAGCCTGATGATTAGTTCTGGAAGTTTGGTGTTTGTGTTCTAACACTTAGTTTATAGCACATGTAAATTATGATATGTGTAGCTGAAACACCTAAAACAATTGCAATGTGTTTGAAAAAAAAAAGGTAAACTTATTTTTTTTCTTTCACTGATCTCCTGCAGTCTCTTAGCAGGCACTTTGTGTCCACATTCACTCCAGCAATGGGGGAATGTTATTTTCTGGTGATTATTCTAAAAGCCCTCATGGCAGGGGGACAACACATCCAGGAGACAGCAGGGACTGAGCACTGCAAGTCTACCGCATGAAGTGTGCAAACAGAAAAACTATAATAATACTAAAATCCAGCAATAACCCCCCTGGTAGTGCTACTCCCCAAAACACAATGCCCCCCCCCAATATCCCTGTCACTATATAAAGAAGCATTATTGATTCTTAGCGAGAAGTGACCGCTTTTATTTCCTGATTGTATCTCTTGGTAGCGTGTCCTTGTACATTTTACCACAATGTCTGTTTCTTAATATGCTCAGTGATGGGAACAATAGAGGTGAATTTTTTGTTTTGGACTATTACAACAATTTATTGCTGGTTTACCTTGCTTGTATGTTTTCCTTTCTTCTTCCTTAATATATTTTTAAAGAAAACCCTTCTACATTCATTCCATTACCCTTGGGATGAGTGATACCATCGCTGGGTCCCTGTGCTTCTCTATGACATACAGGCAGATCATGGCTAGTTGGAGGAGTGCTTTACATAGCTTCCAAAAACATTGCAGCACCCTGCATCATTATAGAAGGAGAAAGGAAGCTCATAATTATCTCTAAAGTGGAAGTAAACCCAAAACTAACCCAAAACAATAAAATCACACTTGCCTTCAATCCGGCAGATCAGTCTGTCCCGTCGGGAGGTTCCTTCTATCGGGTCCTGCGTCGCCCTGGTATCCGTCTTTGGCCGGCACAAAGGGAGTGCCAGGCGCTGCCATCTTTTCCTCTCTTCTTCCAATGTCACTCAATTTCGCACTATGCAGGTGCAAGATCAGGTGACGTAGATTGGGAAATAACTTGCCGATCTCACTACGCATGCATGAGATCTGCAGTTTTTTTCCCTAATAATGAAACAACTTGGGTACGCTTTATTAGGTGTTCTCGGATTGTATTTGCATGCAGAGGTATTTATAAAATGCTCAAATGTGATGCTGATCCTCTATGACAAAATAACTGAAATCCAAGTAATGATCATCTGTCACACTGAATGTCTTACAGACCACAAAAAACAGTGCCAAGTCAGAAATCTTCCTAAATATACCTAACAATGATATTTGCTGCCTCCAGTCACATGTTTATGCTGTAGTCACATGTTTTATGCAGAAGGGTTATGCCTTCTGCTCTGTAGGCTCTTCTGCCCTTAATACCTTTGGAGACTGGTTGTTGGTTTTTGTGTTGGGCGACTAAAACCAGTCATTACGATCATTACAAGGATGATGGTTTTTTTTTTATTTTTTTATTTATTTATTTATTTTTTATTAGCAACCAAGGATGATGGTTTGACTGCATATATCTTACTTTATTCATAAACAAATACACGATTTGGTGTTGTAATAATCCTTTTTACTTTTTTTTCTTTCTATAGTTGTCTGATAATGTTATTAACCGTATGAGAGAACCAGCATCGCCTGTTACTAGGCCACAACCCCCACTGCCACCTTTGCAGACAAAGTTCCCAGCTGAGCAGCCAGTCTCTGCTGGTTATGCAGGTAAAAGGTTTTGTTTTCTATATTTTATGTTTTAGTTATAGCCGGTGTTTTGAATACCATAACCACAAGATCTCATTGTTATAGCTCCTGTTGGTTTGTCTGTAATTTAAAAAAAATACAAAAATTAGTGATTGTTGCACCTGATATAGGATATCTTATTAAAATAATCCTAGAGCTAGGAAAAAGGAAGAAAAGGCTGGATGTTTTTCTAGAAGCACAGGGTAGAAGGGCTGGGTATTAAAGCTATTAAAGAATATCCACGCCGGCCGCGGTAAATAGGGGAGCATATGCAAGGAGGCGGCAACAGGGCTCCGATCCGGCCGGCATTAGGCCTGATCGGCCAGGGGGCCTTAGGCCAGAATGAACTACTGGCTAGGCCGTATCTGGCCAACCCCTCCTTTAAATGATCTGTATCCCCACCTCAGTTGTTGTCTACGCAACTGCGCTTCTCAGGACTGACTCTTGGAAAAGACCTGTTTGCAGGCTGAAGGTGATTGTATCTACTTTGCTTAATAAAGAATCTCTTCTGACCACTTCTGACCTTATGTCCACAGCAGCTGGAAAATCCCAACATTTAACTTGCTTGGAATAACAGGCTCAATACCTGTTCTTCATCACCAATCTTTCTTCTTTCAATGACTGTACAATTGTTAGGGTGGTGGTTGACAGTTTTGCGGTCTTTTTGGCTCACTTCTTAGCTCCTTGCTGCAACTCCTTTGTCTGCCTCAATTCAAGAAATCTTAATGCTGTGTGTCAAGCTCAAGCAAATAGTTTATGACAACTGGGTCTAATTAAGCATCCCGTTTTGGAGGGGACTTTCTAGATATCACCTTGCAGTTTACCTTAATTTACTAGCCTAAAACTAATGGTAAAACTGAAAGGGTCAACCAGCCCTTTGCTGGGATGTACAATGTTTTTTTTTTTTTTTTTGGTCCCCATGGTGTGAATTTCATATAAACAGAAGCCTTTTTTCAGACTCTTTGTAAACCACACCTTGCTAGGTTTACAGCCATCTGTTAGAGAAAAGATGTGTGGTAAAAATGTGTTTGGATCCTGGCTCTGCCTTTGCTTGGGTACAGACGTGCAATAATTGCAGTATTGTATTGCACAATGCATGAAGGAGTGCTGTACCGTGGATCCGCCAGGATGGTTGTCGAAACAGCAGACGACGAGCACTGTACACAGGTCAGCTTCTCATCCAATAATAGCTCTGGGGCTGGGGAAGGAGGAGGAAATTGGTTCCCAGGCTTTTTGTCCCTGCAGAAGTAGCGTAGTATACAGCAGATTAGGGACTCTGTCCTTAATTTGAGCTTTCAGGTAGCAGAGGATATATTAGAGATTTTTTAGACCTGTGATGTATTTATAATGAATGCTCCAAATGAAAATTTGTAAGCATTATGGTAAATGTTAAAACCTAATTGACTGGGTTATTTTTTCTCTATGGATTCCTGTAATATTTATTAGTAGTCCTTTTGTAGACACAAAAAGTACTAGTAAAATTGATTGGTTGCTATTTATTTGTACAAAAATCTAAGCATAAATCCAACAGCTAACATGTATACTGACAGGGATTTATTTCTCATTTCTGTTTTCATGAAAATTCAATAATATATATTTCAAGAATGTGTGGTTTAAAGTCCTATGATTTATTTTTATGTCCACCACAAAACTGTGTTCCCTGTTTTATTCACTTTGGTAATGACTGGATGAACATAAATTGCATACAGGACAGGTTTAGTGTCTCCGTCCAGTGTAGGCACTCACTGTACTTCTGTTATTTGTACCTTACCTGAATTAGTAAGCACTGTCTTGTGTGATAGGGGAATATGGTGTATTTATATGTTTTGTAGGCTCCCTGCACTAGATGAATTATATATTTATACTTTGCTTTGCAGCAGGATTGTCGTCCCTGCTAAGTCACATTGGTAAATACCTGGAGTGCCAGCACTTTGCTGCTCAAGCCACTTTGGAGACTGAGCTATTGTATGACTTGTTGCTGCTGCCTACTTGCTTTATCAAGTTTATATTAGGTGGTTTGATCCTGTATCATATATCCTTTATAAGAAACTTGCCAAGGGCATATTTTTTAAATAAAAAGGTCACAGCAAGCTTATACAAACATGTTTATTCTGGAGAGCTATAAGGAACATGTCTGAAATAGTGTCCTATTCATGAGCTTTGCAGGAAATAGTATTTTCAGAATGTGAAACAAAGACCTTAACATTCTGTAGCTTTGTCCAAGAGGAGCTGACATTGTGTGCTAGTAAAATATTGTTATTTAGCTTTGGAGAACATGGCAGAGATGAGACTGAATTATGAAAAACCTTAGTTAAGCTTTATTTTTAGGTGATATTGAAGCAAAAAATAAACAGGGGGTAGACTTGTTTGAAGTTGGAAGATGCTGGACCCAGAACTAGACCAGCAAGAAAACCTTGTCAGTGAGCGAAATCCTGGATGTCATGTAGCTGCTGGTCTCTCTTGGAAGCCAGTATGCTTGAGTACAAACCTTTTTTTCAATATATAATCTTTACAAGTTGTAGCAATATTAGAGATATGAGTAAAAGAATTTCCTTTCTTATATTTGTAGATTGCACCATCCATTTGTTTGCACTTTTGGGAGTTGCCAATTTTTAGCCAGGAAATAAAGACTGATGAAAAGGTTATTTAGACTTGTAAACGGCATGGATGTTACTCTAGAAGGCTCTAGCTTTTTTCAAGTGATAAAAAAGTCTGGAAGTTGAAGGACCTGTGAGCTCCTAATAAAGATTTTGCCAAGCTACTTTTTGTTGAAAAGAAGTGTTTCCTTAATGTTTGTATTTGCAGCTGCTGAGTCCTTTACAAACTCTCACATCAGGAATAGATTTTAATGCTTTCTTTTGCATTTTATTCCCCATATGTTCTTCTAACTATGCAGAAGGCAACCACTCAAATAAAAAAAAAAATTCCAAGAGGCATCTGTACTTGACTTGCTGAATGTGTAATTATTTTGATCTCCTTCTGTACTGCCTTACTGACAGCAGTTTTGAAAATGTGACCTTTGCATTTGGCAGTTTGTGACTTATTTACATACTTTCTTCTGTTTTCTTTATATTTTGTTTCCTTGAATTTTAAACTGCGACAAATTTCTTTTCATATTATGTGTGAATTATGTTCATTGTAAGTATACCAATATGAAAGAAAATAAATTTTCATCTTTTTTTAATCCTAGAATAAGATTTCCCATAATTCAGTATTAATCGGAATAAAGTGATTAGAGTTGTTCATGTTATTAGGTTTTGTCAATACCCAGTAAACACAAAGTTAAAAAAGAAAATGAAAAAGCTGAATTTGTGATATATTTTTTTCCCTTCGTAAACTTTTTTTTTTTTTTTTTCGTTTATTTTTTCAGTTGTTGAAACTTGGTATGAGCAGGTAGTGAGGTTGGAATGGGTTATGGAGCAGCCAGGTACACCACGCTTGTAATTCTCTAAAATTGTAAATTCTGCTCCCCATCTGGGTTGAGATTTTGGGTTAGTAAAGTTACTGAAGCCAGCTACATCCTCAGCTTTTGACCGCTCCAATAACACTACAACTGCACAATACTTCTCATGCTCCATCTCATAAGTAATCCCTCCTACTACTGTTCTGATAGGGGTTGGCTTAACTTTGGAGCATGGGCAGTAGGAAACGGCCTAAATGTTTACACAGGAAGATGTGGGCCACAGTGTGCTGCAGGTTGCAGTGTTTATATCAAACTGTCCACATTTATAAAAATATGTATTGGCACAGAAGAATTGTAATTTACTGTAAAGGAACCGTTATCTTTTAAGAGAAACCTGTTCTGACAGAAATGTAGGTGCTGTTGTTTTTAAACTTTTCCTAAAAGATATGGACATGCATGCCAATACTCAAGAACAAAAATGGTATTTATTGTAGTTTCTTGGTCTTTCTTTGTTATTAGTGGTGACTGCATTCATTTAACGTTCTCTTTTTTCGTATTTCAATATTTTTATTGAAGTTTTTAGAACAAGTAGTAACATTAAAAACTCGTTAACGAACAATCACATTAATAGTTACAGCAGGGATCAAAGACAAAAAAAACAAAAATAAACAACTTGTAACCATAAGCGACATCTGTGTTATAGTGAAATGTAAAATTCAATAACAGCAATCAGAACCCGTAATTTTCACCATCCCGGTATAAGACCAGAGCAAAAACAGAGAAATATGGAGAAATTAAAGGAACTATTACGGTTAGGCGAAGAGAAAATGCCTCTCGCACTTTGACCCTGACTCTTAACACATAACGCACAAACAAAAGGGAAAACACAAAAGGGTGTAAGGAAAGGCAAAAAAGAATTAGGAAAACAACAACAGGGTGTTGGGGAGGGAGGGATAGAGGAAGCACTATCGGAGTCTAAATACAAAGCAAAAATACGAGTTGAGGTCCCATAACCAGCTATTATGAACCGGTATATATTAACCATGGTTCCCAAACATCCTCAAATCTGCCCAGTGAATTCTTTAAAGTATGAGTGAGTTTGTCATTCACCATGATCCAATTCAGTTTGGAAGCTATGGGATCTAAGGGTATTGTAGGTGCCTTCCAGGCTTTAGCCAATGCAATTCTACTTGCCACCAGTAGCAGTCTAATCAGTTTTTGGGTGGGTTTCGACAATGTTATATCAATTTTACTAAACAGTGCAGCTTCCACGGTGACCGGAATCTCCTGTTTCACCACTCTTGAAATTAAGGTGAATACTTAATTCCAGAACCTCTTGGCCTCCGGACACGTCCACCAAATATGTACCATGGAGCCCCTGTCCCCGCACCCTCGGAAGCACATAGGAGAGACAGAAGGGAACATCCTCGCCAATTTAGCTGGAGTGAGGTACCATCTAAGAGCTACTTTATAGTTGGCCTCCACCACCCCAGAGTTGAGAGATATTTTAGATAGGGCATACATCATATCCTGCCAATCCTCCAAATCCAACACAATGCCCAATTCATTTTCCCATTCCCTCATATATCTCAATTTTTTATGCTGGTCAATTAATACCGAGTAAATAACCGAGATTTGCCCCCTCGTGTTAGCTATAGATGAGCAAGTGCTTTCAAAAGGCGAGGAACACATGGGTTTTGGGGCGTCTCTAACTATCCGAGAGATAAAGGAATACAGTTGTCTATAGTGGAATTATTCCGTAGCTGGGATTTCAAATTGAGAGGATAAGTGTTCCCATGTGACTACCGCTCGAACATCTATCATGTCCTTAATGCGCTTAAAGCCTTTAGCGATCCACCAATGAAAATCTTCTGGGTGCATTCCCGGCGGAAAGTCCGGATTGAGCCACAATGGGGTCAGAGGTTTGTGGATAGAAGAAAGCTTCGGGTGGTGGCTAAATTTGTCCCAAATCTGCATAGAATGGGAAAGAGCCGGACACTTTACCGGGCCTCTGGTGTTTTTTCTCCTCCACATGATGGAATCTATAGATCCCACAAAGCCATCCAAGTTCTCCAGCTCAACCCATTGGGGTCTCGCACCTTGTAAAGAACTCATCGATAATTGAGCCACTTGCGCCGCTACATAATAGTATTTCAAAAGCGGGGCTCCCAACCCTCCCAATCTTTTGGGGGCTAGCAACGTGTCCTTATGAAATCTAGCCTTCTTCCCCCCCCAAATGAATTGCATCACTCTAGATTGTAGTAAAGCAATCTCTTTCATAGGAACCTGTATCGGGAGTGTGCGAAATAGGTAAAGCAGTCTAGGCAATAAATTCATTTTAACAGCCGCAATTCTTCCCAGCCACGAAGGTGGAGACAAAGACCACCTCCGGATATCCTCATAAACTTTCTTAAACAGTGGACCATAATTACATCTATAAAGACTATTGTAGGTGGAGGTCAACTGGATGCCTAGATAGTGAATAGAGTCTTTCTGCCAAATGAAATCAAAATTCCCCTGGAGCGTTAACCATATCTCCGTAGGGAGATTTATATTAAGTGCCTGAGACTTAGTTTTATTAACCATCAAGCCAGAGCAAAGAGCAAATTCATCCAGAATTTTCATTAAATTCGGCAGGGTCGTAATTGGGGAGGTGATAAACATAAGGATGTCATCAGCAAAGAGAGCACATTTATGTTCTATCTGGCCACATTTAATACCCTGGATATTAGGATCTGCCCGTATTGCTATCGCTAAGGGTTCAATTGCCAATGCAAACAGCAGTGGAGAGAGGGGGCAACCTTGTCTGGTCCCCCTCTTGATTGGGATCGCCAATGATAAGAATCCCCCTAGTGAGATCTTAGCTTCAGGGAAATCATCATATAGAGCTGAGAGAAGGTTAGTGAAAAAAGGACCAAAACCTTTTTTTTTAAATTTTAAGAAGCACCTGGAACAAGTAACTCCAATCGTTCTCTTTTTTCAAGGCTTCATTTGCCTTTAAGGACTTGGAGATAATAGATGTTCCTTTATTTAAGCTGGTGATCCTACCATTAGGAATACCTGTCATTTGCCATAGGTTACTCTGTTCCATCTCTCTTCTGCATACCATGGTGGGATTCTTTTTGTGTTCCAGAAAAACTGTAAATGTATTGATATGTATTGATACACCATGTATTTGATAAAAGCTCAGGACATACAGTTATCTTATCACAAGATTTTTTTTAATTATCTTAACAGCTATTCCAAAGCATTTTGTAATCATATACTTTACAGATCCAAATAGAGAAATTAATAGAGATTGACTATTAGAGATTGAATCCCCCTGAATTATTTTGTATCATTGAACTGAAGCAGACATGCAGAAACCAATGTGAAGTAAGACCTCATATTTGTTTTTCTTTAAACCTTACCTATAGAAGTCATAACAGTAATCGGACGTTTCCTTGAAATGTACATTAACATGGATGTGTATGAAAGTGATTGCTTCCTTAGAACCCAACTTAGCCCAAACTCTTTGAGCTCTGTCTGTAATAATGTAGAAATTTAATTTCAAGATGACATTTCTTATTCTGTGCTACAGATGCTGTGCATTTGAATCTCCACATGGAGTGGCAGGTGTCTGAATGTCATTGCCAGGAACCTCTCTGCAGTGCAGAGATACAGAACTCAAGAGATTTGCTCTGTAAAGTGCATCTGTGCTCTGTGCTAACCATAAAAAAACTCCTAAATGTAGAGCTACTCATTCTTTACTGTGTGCCTGCACCAATACAACCATTGTACTAATGAACATACTTCTGAAATAACATAAGTCCTACTCATAATTATTGCAGGAAAGCTTGTAGAGAAAAAAAAATCCTTAAAGTCCAACCATGGGCAAACAAAATGACTAATTCAGGCTGTTACTGTTAATAACACAGCAGAGTTTAGTTTTTGTAACATTATTTTATTACCCATTGATCCTGCCAGTAAATAGTATTATTTCCAGTCTCATTCTCAGATACTCATTGATCAGAAAGCACAGCTGCTTCTTCTTCGCACGGGAAGGTGACAATGCTCCTGCAACACTAATACTGGTTGGTTTAAAATTTATTTGAGATAAAACTGGCAGGATCACTGGGTATTTATGGGTATTCACTGGGTATTTATTTTTTTATCCACATCAATATTAAACCAAACAACAATTACATTTATGTGTCAGAAAAGGAAAGAATTAACTAATACAGTAGAACCTCGGTTATACGGCACCCACGGGAAATAGCCGATTTCTGGTAAGTGTAGTTTCCATTTAACTGAGGTTAATTCCCTTTCCCTTTTCTCAACTTGTCCCCATACGTCTAGTGCTGAATGCCTGAGAAAAAGGAAACCCTGATGACGCTTCAGCCGCCAGGGTTTCCCTTTCCTCAGCCTATCACGGAGCAGAGCAATCAGCAGAGCTCTGCTGACAGCTCCGCTTTCTTGATTGCTCCCACAGCCCTGGTGAATACATGCCACCGCTCCACTAGGGCTGCAAGAGCGATAAAGAAAGAGGAGCTGTTGGGTGCCGGTTATCTGAGTTCCAGATAACCGAGGTTCTACTGTATTCGTAACTGTGATAAAACACACCCACAGCCTCTTCAGTAGTCAAGAAAAATGTAAAAAAAAATGTAAAAGTTTAGGCAAAAGTTAAGGGCAGAATAATTCTGGTCATCATTTGCATGTCATTATGTTAGCTCTAAACTAATGAGCTTAGGCCAGTGTTTCTCCACCAGGGTTCCTCCAGAGGTTGCTGGGGGTTCCTTAATCAATTAGCAATTTAATTCTCTCAGGTCAGGTTAACTGACACAAATGATATTTTGGCTATCTGAAAGAGTGACATTCTTGCCACTGGCCATCAATGTATGAGGCATTCTTCCCAGGGACCACCAGGGGGCTGTATTATAAGCTCATACCCTGTTTCCCCGATTATAAGGCACTGTCTTATATTTTTTGAAATGCCAAAATATGCCCTAGGTCTTATTTTCAGGGGATGTCTTATTTTTCCATGAAGAAGACTACAGTACACATTTATTGTTGAAAGTCACTCATGATCACTCATG
>NC_092859.1:111030756-111097709 GCF_032062135.1 Pyxicephalus adspersus
TACAGCACCGTTCATGCATCGTGCACTCCCTTGTCGTTGGAAAGGATCGTGAAAGATCCTTTCCAACGACAAAAATTGGCAGTGTGTACGCAGCTTTACTCAATCTCCTTTTTTTCTTTTAATTTTAGACATCTAGATATTTCCTTTACTACACATTTAACAGGTGACGTAGCACTGTAATGTACCTGCAATTAAACTTTATTTGTGTTATGCTCATACGGATACAGCATGAACATTTTTTTGTCTTGAATAATTGGGTTAGTTGGAATAACACAAAGTTTACCACTTTACTTTCAGGCCCTTTGAAGCATGGCTTGATAACATTAAAAAAAGAGTATTATGTATGTGTAGTGCATTGCAATAAAGTCCATTGGTAAACACTTTATTTTTTTATTCCTCTGCAATGTCTTTTTGTTGTGTCTTCCTGGACTAGACAGATGAAATAGCTGTCACTGATATTTCTTATCAAGATCCAAAAGCTCATATATTTCGTCTCACTCATCTGGAATTCATAAATGTGCTTTGTCTTCATGTGGCGTGCAATATCCAGTCGTGACACATCCTGCGGTCCTTATTAGGTGGCTCATAATAAAATGAAGATTATTTGCATATTATGCGTTTCAAATTGGAATGAAATAAAGAAGCAGATTAATCCTGAAGGAGCAATAAAACCAGATAATAAACTCTTGCCTTGATGCTGTTGGCGCTTCAGGCCTCCATAGTGTTTGTAACCGTGTGCTTTCTGGGTTAGTATTTATGTTTATTAGTGTACTGTTAAGACTTCTCCTTTTGACAACTTCATTAACTTTTATGTCTCTAATGTTACTGCTACTTTGCCAGCAACTGTATTTAAGCAGATGGTGCTGTCATTAAAGGATCAGGATGTCTGTCCTGTGTTTGTAGGTTCATGAATGTAAAAACTGAAATGTAAATACTTTGATGGTGTTTTATTAAGGTTTCATTAAAAAGCTATTTTGTAGGACCAGATAACTTGGAATGCCTTTCTAAAAGGATATATATATATTTTATTTTTATTTTCAGACTTTCTTATGTAGGTAATTCACTACATAGGTTCTTAGTGCTTACCTTTACATTGAATGTGAGTACAAAAATCTTTTTATGTTATCAGTACAGATTATTTAACCAATGCTTAATGTGTATCCATTATTTTTTTTTTGTATTTGAATAGAGCAGGAAACCTCTGTTGGTCTGTGACTTGTGTCACTGCTGGGGAGAATAATCATCCAAGTCCCCAAAGTTTATCATTTGTCACTAAAACACGGTGAAAAGGCGATCTTCCAATGTAGAGTTTTATTTTGGTGACTGCTATCTCAAGTGGGAATATACCTAATTGTGTTCAGGACTTCTGTCTCCAGGACAGGAAATAAAGTAAAATATCCCCAACAGAACAGAGCAGAAAAGCCAAGCAACTTGACTGGTTTAACCATTTCAAAATATGCTCAAAACTATAAAAAGAAAAGCCTACAAAAAGCGTTTTCATAGGATTTCTATTCCCATATTGTGCATCCTTCATTTAACCTGCTGGGGAATCAATTGAAAGAGAACAGCAAATTTGAAACATTGATTAAATTGTTAGTGTTAGCACTACATGAGATCATGCCTGGAAATGCAGACTTTGTGTGTGTGTGTATATATGTAAATATGTATGTATGTATGTGTGTGTGTGTGTGTGTGTGTGTGTATATATATATATATATATATATATATATATATATATATAATTACTGTAATATTACTTTCTGCAATAAAGATGTTCCTGATTGCAAATTTTCTGAGTATAAATTTGGTATGTCCTAAAATGTATCAGTTTGGTTTTAACATGTATTCAAATGTTTTTCTTTATAGTTACTACGTTCACATTTTTTTTATCGGTGAGCATGGCCTAAGTAGGGTAAAAATGAAGCCCAATGCCTGGGAAAATTTGAACATCTTGTTTTTTCTGCACCATCATGTTGTATAATAAATGGACATCACACATTTCCCTTTCTCTTGTCTACATGGGTAAAATGTTTTTGAACTTTGTACAGGACGACCTTTAGAATACCCAATATATCTTTGACAAATTGCATTTTATTTTTCCCAGGTAATAGAAAATATTACCACGAATAGAATTACTAATTTTTTTCATTTGTTGTTTTAGGTAAAAAAATATGAGTTAATAATTTGCTGTAAACCCTATATAGCAACCTTCTGGACATTTCTAGTAGCTGTTATAGGTATTAAATGTAATTCATTTTAATAGCATTATAATGCTAAAGCTGCTTAGAATAAATATTACTATACTATATACTGAAAGTCTAGGAGTTACATAATTTGATTTTTGTTCAGTAGTTCAAATTATTAGCTGTTTAAACATAATTATGTATATAAAAATGGGGGCATTTTACAGCTTTTTATGTCTTGTAAATTTGCAAAAATATTATATATAAAAAAATATCAATAAATCCTTTCATAATGTTAAATAATGTGTACCTGTTTCACTATAGCTGTTCTTTGAAATGAAGGATGTATGAAAATCAAGGTCTGAATAACAGATTCAAACCTTGGCAAGTGTGATGTACGTGAGGCTTTTTTGGCACCTGGAAAGCTAAGGTTTTCCCCTCTCCCTTTATTTTATCCCACCTATATTAGCTTATAGCTCCCAAGTTATTTAAATAACAGACAGTGAGCAATGTTAAGTTGGGAAAATAGTATGTACGTTTTTGTTAATATTTCTCCATTTTAAAGGGAACAAGAATAAAATGTATAGAACTATACTTTGTTGAGATATGATTTTTCTTGATGTTTTTTTTCCTTATGGTTGTAATGCAGTTTTTTTTATGACTTTAACAAAATAGGGTTAAAAAATAGAGAGGTTTTAAACTATGTTTTTATTTGTACAGATTTATTTTATTTTGCAAAAATCATTTAGAATATATTGTTTGTCCGCATTATTTTATAAATGTATTCTGTTTTCTAGTATAAAAAATGTTGTACAAGTATTATTAAATGTAAAGTAATGGTAAATACGAATGCATTTATATGAATCTTTAGCCAACATATCATATGTCTTGTTACTTACACTTATAATTATTTGTAATGGCAAGAGAGCAACAGTAATCTGTTATAAGTTATGGCGAGACAGGAGATTACATAACTTAATCAAAGTTATCCAGTCCATTTCTTTGCGTTTATTTAGTGGGCCAAATTTTCAACTGTTAAGGAGCCAGTTGCTGTGGAATATTATAATGGTAATTCACAGGGATTGTTTAAATAAATATGGCTAGACATTTTGGGAATTTGTTGTACTGTAAGTTTATAATATTTTTAATCAAATAATTCATAGAGTGAGATTATTGAAATTCTCTGGAGAAGACTATCATGGGAAAACCTTGAATAAATCTGGTGTTGCCATTTATTACCGAATAACTTTTAGGAAATCTATTCCAGGGCTGCTGGGTCACCCAGGTTCTCCCATGATGGTCTTATCCCCTCCAGTCTTTGAAAACTTTGATAAATCGGTCCTATTATGTTTAGGTGACTGTGTGATAGGTCAAAAGCAGTAATATTCTTATTTTTTTTTCTTATTTTACTGTTAGTTAATGAGGAAGAGCTCCGGAGAAAAATTGCTGAAGAACTAGCCCGGGAGCAAGCAAGAAGAGAGTCCGAGAATCTGAAAAGGTATGCTTAATGTAGGATTCTTATTACATTATTGTATATTCTAAGTTTGAAAAACCTACACAAATCATATTAAATACCTGTCCTGAAAATCAAAATAAATATAAAACTAATGCAGCTATGCTAAAAATAATGCAGTAATTCAAGGGTTAATAATCATGTAGATTAAATTACTTTGTAATATATGTAAAAAAAAAAAAAATCTCTACAATTTTTTATTCACAATTGATAAATTGGGCATGAAAGTTGTTGGTAACTGACTCCAGGTTCTGGTAATAATATTACTTCCAATATTGACCATTTTAACATTGCAGTAAATTTTTGTTTTTGTCTTCTATTCTAGTGAAAATTAACACATTCCCTCAAATTTATTTGGTTTTCAAGCTAAAGAAAGGTTTGGATTGTGAGATTTCATAAACAACTGCCAATAAAGAACAACAACAAAGTACAAAATAGGCGACCAACTGCCTAAATCAGGCTCCTTATCAGCCCTTTTACAATAACACTGTGTATGCCTCTTTACTGCTTGTTGACTCATATCTCATATCTTATATCTTATTCGCCAGTCAGGTGTCCTTGACTCCATGCATTTACTCATCTAGACATTGTTAACACGACCTGCTGAAACATCAGATTGGGGAAATAAAGTGATTTGAGTAACTTTTAGCATAGTTATTGGTGCCAGCTGGTCCTCGTATTTAGGTGCCTGGCATGCTGTTCTAAGTATTTAAGAAACTGCTGATGTGCTGGGATTTTTACACACAGCCATCACTAGGGTTTACAAACAATGGTCCAAATAATGGAAAATATCCAATGATCTCCAGTTTTCTGAGCAGAGGTCACAGTTTTCAGAGGTCACATGAGAATAGGCAGAATAGGTTAAGCTGAAGAAAGGCAACAGTAACTCAAATAACCGCTCAGTACAACTGAGGTATGCAGAAGAGCACCTAAATACACAACAAACATTGAAGCAGGCAAGCAAATAGGAAGTCAGAAAGGGCACCCAAGACTACAGTTTTGTACGGGCTTAAAAAAGTTGGAGAAGAGAATCAATTTCTGTTGTTATGTTCACATGGTAAGGTTAGAATTTGCTGCAGTCTACCCATCTTCTGGTGGCTACGTTCAGCAGAATATTGTGCCAATGTCACCAAAGCTTATCATCCTAAATTGGTTTCTTCAACATGACCATGAGTTCACTGTATTTAAATGGCCTTCACAGTCACCAGAACTCATTCCAGTGGAGCACCTTTAAGATTTGGTAAAATGTGAGATTGACATATGTGCAGCCAATAAATCTGCAGGAACTGCGTGATGTTATGTGAATATAGACCAAAATCTTGAGGCTTTTTTTAAGCACCTTGTCAAATTTTACCACAAAGAATTATGGTGGTTCTGAAGGGAACCACCTGGTCCAACCTGGTGCAGGCTAGGTGTACTTAATAAAGTGACCAGTGAGTGTGTATTGATGTTTCATGTATTGTTGTTGAACATCTAGCTGTTTAGAGATGGACAGAAGACTGCAGAAAACTGTGTATTAGCACTATGCATTTCTCAGTTTAGGTATTTTAATTTAATTTAAAAGTAAAGTTACATACCATTATGTTTAACTCTAGGATACCCAGGGCTGGACTACATCAAGGATTACCCAAAGGGTAAAAACAAAAAACAGCCCTTAGTGTTAAAAACTTTCAGTGGGTTTAAAGTGTGCTTGTTCTGTATTTGGAAAAAAAAATATACTAAAATAGTTTGTGTCAAAATGTTTTATTGATGTGCAAATATATTTTAAAAAACTTAAAGCATTTTATTATTTGAAATATTTTTTTCCATTTAACAATATTATGAACTTAATTTGTGCAGTTTGAATTTCAATCTCAACAAGCACTATTAGTTCAGATATTGATCTCATTGTGAACACAGCCTTGATTAAAATATTTAGCTCACACTTCAGGTCTTTGAAAAAATGTAAATGTACGGGGAAAAAAAAAACACAAGCTTTTACAATTTACTGCTGTAATTGGAAAGTAGGATTGGAAGATCTAATGGTGGGAGGGATTGAATGATACTAGAATCCCTTTCTCCAGAGAAGCCAATTACATTATAATATTATTATTATTATTATTATGTTTCTATTTTGGCAGAATTCGTAGAAAAAATGTAGGTGGGAATTATTTTGAGACAAAAAGATATATTTTTCTAAAATACTCTTTCTTTCTTCTTCTGGGTATGGTTTTATAATAATAGTCTGCACATAAATACAGTGGACATCATTCAGCATTAAAATGAAACACTTAATGACATGCCTGATCATGCAAACGTATTGCAGAAAGGGACAGGCAATGTCCCAACTGAAATAATGCATCTTACCTGCCAAATTGCTCCTGGATTCTAAAGTCAAAGCTGAGCTGCACATGCGCAGCGCTGCCAAGGAAACCTTTCAATTCCAGCTTCCTTAGCATTTGCCAGGATGAATAAACCCCTATGCCGGAATTACATTATCCCAACCGGCCAATCAGGATTGCGGAAAAAGGAAGATGGTGGTGTCTGGTGCAGGAACAAGATCCATTGAGCTGCAAGGATTTAGTTCTGCTTTAGTTAATTTACTTCTAACCACATTTTAAGATTTATCATGGAATGCTCTTTTTTGGGGCACATTCTAATCCTCATGTAAGTACCATGTTGTACATGGGGTGTTGCACACCTTTACTTTTTTACCTTGTACAGTGGCCACAAAGTGTATTTTTCCTGGGTTAAGTTCCAAGCATAAAAATGGGATTCTGATCCACGTTAATTATTATTGGACAGACTATGGAACAATGCCCAAATCTGTTCTGTCCCTGACTACAAATCTCGACTCCACCCCCTCGTCATCCCCTCTCTACTTCTGAGGCTGCACAGTCAGGGGTACAATGTAACCTAAATACACAACAAACATTGGTGGTGATGACCCATCTTGCAGATGTTCTAGACGAAGGTCTAGAGCAGGGGTACCCACACTTTTTTGGCTTGAGAGTTACTTTTATTATGATTAAGTCAAAATGATCTACCAACATTAAAAATGCTAAACATATATTTATATTTATTACAATATACCAAGTATGATACAGAAGTGACTAAAGCTAATGAGACATTGAATGGCAGAACATTGCACTACAAGACTAAAGTGACAGGAAAGCTACAATTCACCTGTCATAGGAGAAGGACTTGCTGCACAAGAAAAAGAACTGCTAATCTGTACAAAGGTAATTTAGTAATTGAACCCCGACACTGAGCCTGAACTGCACTGCTCACCTCAGACTGCCCTCCCGCTCTCTCTCCCTTCCTCCCCAGCATCCCTTTAGATGTGCAGCAGGGCTGCTGGTTAACAGCAGGGAGGGGTAAAGCAGGGCTTCGCGATCGACCAAAATAAACTGGATTATGGTGAATGACAAACTCGCCTGCATGCTTAAGAACACACTGGATAAATTTGATCATATATGGGATCCCTGGGTTAAGTACAGTCCTCACTGACATGGTAGCCCCGCAAAACCACTTAGCTCCCTGAGAGTTGAATTCCCTTGAAAATTTTCTGCTGCTCTCTGCCATAGCTGTGTTCTTCAAAAGATCTGTGGTCGTACTTTGTGTTTAAGATTTTTTAGTGGCACTGAATAAACTGTAGACTTTCTGTATCAGTTAAATCCTATAGCAAATGTTTATCTGTGGCAATGGAATTTGTAATTATATCCTTAATTGGTAACAATTTATGTGAAGGTAAACATTTAATTTTGTGCCATAGAGAACAATTGGACCCACTCAGGTTTTTTTTTTTTTTTTTACTGTTCTGATCCCGCTGGGTAGATTAGTCCCTCTTTTTTTTTTTTTTGCCCATTGTTATGAAAACAGAAATGGAGGAAATGTTATAAATTTTGACTTGTCTTCAGACAAGAGGTGGGTGGGGGAATCCTCCAATAAGGCCTTCCTAACTACTAGTACTAAAATAATAAACAGTATTAAAATATAAACTGCTTGCCAGGTTTGTGTTCTGATCCCCTGCCTTTAATACTTACTGACGCTGAATATGAACGCTAATTGCACCTTAGCTTGTCACACAGTTATCTGCATTCTTGTTTTAGGTGTGACTGAAAATGTTCCTTATAATAAATATATAAAGAAAACAAGATCAGCTTTATATCCAAGCAGTTGGCTTTCTTGAGTTGAGCAGTGGTAGTTCACAACTCTGTGGTAGATCTGCTTTAAGCAATGGATCCTTTTTGCCCCAGCATATATTGGACAATAATATTAGCAGCACAGAGTTCCTTTCTCTTTGTCACGTCCCTTGACATCCCATATTGTTCTTATATTCATGCATTAGCTTCTGATTTTTATTATCATAACTGAAATACATGGGGAAAAAAATCTTTAAAACACATTTTCATATCCATTCATAAAGAATTTTACCTTGAAGAATTCTAGTCGTGCGTTAACTTGTGAGGTATTTAAAGATTCAGTGTATTATCCAAGTGATTTTGCAGCACAACAAAAGCCAGTTGTAATTCTTGGCATTGCTTATTTTTTTTTAAAAATCAAAGCATGTGGTTTATACCAAATGTGTGCTGGAATTTTGTCATAGCCTTAAGCAATTGATTAGTATACAATGACCCTAATAAAGCTTTGATTATATACTAACAATTTCAGCTGGTCAGTCACTTGAACTCTTCCCTTTCTTTGCTGTGTTTCAAAGCAGTGCGGAACTGCCACATATTTTTAAAAGTTTTATCAGATCAAAGATCTTAAAGTGGAACTAAACCCACACAATTCACCCCTGTTCCATTGGAGGGTGCCGTCATCTTCCTTCATTTCTTTTCTTCCTTGCCTTTTTTTTTCCGATCTTGGGCCATCTCAATTGACCATGCCGGCATGATGTTACTATCCACCCAGCAAGCGCAAGGATTGGTTGCATTGTCAAGTTTCTCTGGCATCCACCACTGTGCTGCGCATACTCAATGTTTCGTTTTTCAGCACAATCAGGTAGGTGAGATAGTTTTTTGCAGGATGGGACATACAGTGAGGGAAATGGTTTGCCCTCCGACAAAGAAATGACCAGTCTGTAATTGTAATGGTAGGTTTAATGTAGCTGTGAGAGACAGAATAACAACAAATTAACCCTCCAAAAACCCGGTGCTCAAAAGTCACAGCTTGATGTGCATTGTAATGAGTGAAATAAGTATTTGATCCCCTATCAATCAGCAGGATTTGAGGCTCCCAGGTGTCTTCCCTGTATGCAGGTAAAGAGCTGAGATTAGGAGCACCCTCTGTAAGGGATTGCTTCTTATCCAAATTTGTTACAGTACCTGTATAAGACACCTGTCCACAGAAGCCATCAATCCGATTCCAAACTAGCCACCATGGCCAAGACCAAAGAGCTGTCTTAGGATGTCAGGGACAAGAGGAGGAGGAATGCTGCCTATGACCCCAAGAACACCACCCCACTGGAGGTGAACACAATATGCTTTGGGCGGGGGGGTTTTCTGCTAAGGGGACATGAAACCTTCACCGCATCGAAGGGACAGTGGACGGGGCCAATGTACCGTTAAATCTTGGGTGAGCACCTTCTTCCCTCAGCCAGGGCATTGAAAATGGTTTGTGGATGAGTATTCCAGCATGATAATGACCCAAAATATACGGCCAAGGCAACAAAGGAGTGGCTCAAGAAGAAGCACATGAAACTCCTGCAGTGGCCTAGCCAGTCTCCAGACCTTAGTCTCATGGAAAATCTGTGGGGGGAGCTGAAGGTTCGAGTTGCCAAACATCAGCCTCAAAACCTTACTGACTTGGAGAGGATCTGCAAAGAGGAGTGGAACAAAATCTCTCCTGAGATGTGTGCAAACCTGGTGGCCAACTACGTACAAAATCAGCATGGGAACAAATTTTCCTTTTTCTCTCGGTAGTCTATAGCTGCCTATTCTGCATTAACCACCTACTTGATCCTATTTTGCAAAGTGGGACCTATTGCCCCATAGCCTTTTAGGCAGACTGTGCATCATCATCAAGTCCTGTTATGTTCCAGATTGACTTCAAAAGATGCCAGTAGCAGGTTTTCTTTATACATGAATAATTAGAGATAGCTGAAAGAAACTCCTTGAAATTTTAACATTATTATGTAATATTTTTTTTTTTTTTAAATCCCAAATAGATAAGACAACTAATATTATTGAGTTTGTGCTGCTGAAGTATATAAGTAAACGATTTGCTCAGTTCACTAAAAATTGTATGATTTACACTTCTATTAGTATTGTTAGGAATTGTCATAAAAAAGGAAGTAAATTTTAAGATGTCAATCATGCCTTGTGTTCTGTTATAATGCTGACCTTTATCAATGTAATACAGCTTTTTCACAGTCAATAATCTGCTATTTCCCCCTTTGCCACAGAAAATAACTCATATCCCAGGTCTGATACAAAGAAAAAGAAAAATGGAAAGTAATATTTAAAAAGAACCCTTTGGGAGGCTGAGCAAAAAGTGTTATATTAAAATCGATACATGGGGCCTAACCTTTTGTGTTTTGGTACACACAAAGGCTTTTTTCCTATTGATCCCTGTTTTAATAACATGTTTATTCTAGTTTCTTTGGCTCGGTCTTGAGAGAACAAACAGAAGGGTTTAATTTTTTTTATTATCACAAAGACTTAGGTTTAGTGATGATATTCCCAAATGCAATACATGTATTTATTGTTTGTTGGCTGCATGGAGCAGTGCTGCAGACAGTGAATAATTAGAAAAATTACCTTGATTTTATTTTCTGTATTTTGGACAACTATGCAAAGCATTTGCTTTACAGTTGATTGTTTTATTTATGTTTTACCTAAATATTTCTTTTTTTTTTTTTTTTTTTTTTTTTAAGCTTTAAGATGGTCAACCAATATACATTGCAAGCACTTTAGCAAACCTTGGTAAAACTATTGAATGCATTATATGCATATGTAGAAATCTGTAAAAATAAGTTATAAATACCTTATTTTTTGCTTATACAATAATCGCATGCCTAGTTCCATTTTTGTCATGAGATTTTGCCCTTAGATTTAAATATTGCATAATACTGTATGCAATGTATATGTATGGACAGAGAAGCCATAATTTATGAAACATGCAACCTGGAAATCCGCCCTCAATCTATGCCATCTTCCAGTCTTTTAGACGGGATATAATAATTTGCTTTCAAGCTTTCTCTCTTCACTTTTCACTTTTCAGCTTTTTCACTCTTTCACTCTTTCACTCTTCACTTGGTGATCCTGGTTGTAACATGCTTCCTGTCCTAGGTAAGTAACTCTTTCAAGAAGAGTTTTTCACCCTAAGGCAGGGGTGTCAAACTCGGGCCCACAGACCAAATCCTGCCAGCACTGTAATTATATTTGGCCCGCAAAAAAATACCAAATGTCTACTAGAGCTGGCCCGCTGGTAGACGGCATGCACCGCTAATACTACAGTTGTAGATATTTTTTTTCAATAAATATCAAGGTTGGCCTGTGACTTTGTCCAAATTTTTCATTTTGGCCCATTGTGTATTTGAGTTTGACACCCCTGCCCTGGGGAAAGACTACTAAATGACTTTCTGATAGAAAAATTTATATATATATATGTATATAATATATATATATACACATTTATTTAAAAATTTGCATTAAAAATATTTAACATCATAAAACAGAGTAAGGGGGATTCGGATATAGAGGTTGTGCGGTTCCCAAAGCAGGAAAATGAAAGTTCCTAGTAGCATTTACCAAATGAGGGAGCACAGATTTTTCCGTAAGGTTTCAAGGGGACAGAGCTCAGGTGTAGTAGATTATTTCACTTCATTTTAAGATAACATTATTTACCATTTTTCATGTAAAACACACAACAGTGTACAGACATTAACCACCTAGCCGGTATGCCCGACCTTCGTACGGGCAAGAAAAAATGGCTAGGATGGTTAACCCCGTAATTTTGTCACATCCTTACCTCCATGGTCCCGCTGTGCACATCCAGCGGGACCATGGAGGTAAGGATTCCAGCGTCGTTTTCCCATTCCAGCGTCGTCGTCCGTCGATCTCCAGCGTCGGGTGCCAGCGGGACCGGTAAGATGCCGGCCGGTATCTTGTGTTCCGCTGCCCGGCATCTTGCGTTCCGCCGCCCGGCCGGCCGAACGCAAGATCCCGGCCGGCGGCACACAAGATACCGGCCGGCATCTTACCTGGTCCCGCTGATCGTCCACGTCCGTGTTCGTCCAGCGCCGGATGATCTCTGCAGGGAGAAGCCGTCCGGCGGAGAAAAAAAAACAGACGGCTTCTCCCTGCGTGCGTGATGACGTCGGCGCGTGTGCGGGAAATTCAAATAGAAACTCATTTATTCATTTTGTATTGGATTCAATACAAACTCCTGTATTCAATCCAATACAAAATAATTCAAATAAATACAAAGTTTGTAATTGGTAAATTCAAACTGTCATTTTGTATTGGATTGAATACAAACTCCGGTATCCAATCCAATACAAAAAAATAAAAAAAAATAAAAGTAAATACATTTTTTATATTCATAATATCTACTAGAACCCTTGTTCGGACATATTTCTGTAAGTTACAGGTCTACAATTTAAAAAAAAAATTTCATGAAAAACAGTGGATCACTTTTGGTACAGAAATCTAGACTTCAGTGTAACGCTCAGGTGGTTAAAAGGGATGGACAACATGGAAAATAAAAACACTTTCTGCATGATCCCTAAATCTTTTTTTTTTTCTTCAAAACGTGCAGACATCTGTGCCTGGTATTTTTATGTGTTCTCCATTTTTGGTGATTATATCTCTTACTGTTTTTCTAATTTCATTGGTTCTTCAGAATTGTCTCCTCTTTCCACTTAGCCTTATTTGCTTTTTTTTTTTTGAGTAATTCTCAACATTTAGGCTGTTTGTTCTGTGAAATGTCCATCATAATATTGATACACATGCGGACATCCTCCGATTCTTTTTTTTTTTTATCATTCTGACTAATTACCTAATCATTTACAGGAGCTTTGCAGGTATGGTTCTCTTTTGATCTAATTTTCCTAAACACTCTTCAGTGTCGTTTTACCACTGGTTTGCCATAGAAGTAAGGGGACAAAAACATGTTGCTGTATTTGGTTAAGGGTAGGTGAATAGTTTAGTTTTTACTGTAAGATAGGTTTTATTATAAATAAAAACTATTATAAACATGACTAAAACTTCTGTAATTACTGAAATTACTTGCATTATAAAGAATCAGTTGTTTTGTGTCGTCTGTGCTGCTAAAGTCACTCAAATTGTTGCGTAAAATACATAAGTAATCAATGTTTTATCATCAGACTCAGAAATTACCATTGCAGTTATGTGCATGTTGTCAGCTTGATGTCTGCTTGTGAATTTCCTGACTTCCTGTAGCGTAGAGAGGAAGTCCAAACTTTTTAATTACAATATTGACGTTCTTCTGATTGTGTAAGTAATTGAATCCACTGGGAATGTGCTTTATTATAGGTTTTATTTTTTTTCTGAATTGAGCGATTTACATTTACTACAATTATAGCCATTTTCATATAGTTACATTTAGCCCTGAGTTGAATGAGCAGGGACTGATAGCTTTGGTAAATGGCTGAGACTATAATGAAGCCAGCTGATTGAGAGCTAAATTATTCATGTTGTTAGTTCAAGAGGGACAACTTCAAACCGACAGATTCAGTTTATTTTCTAGGCCAGTACAGCATAATTATAAGCAGTAGTTGCTAACCTTCTGTGTATTTATTCATGGTACATATGGCTATCTTTAATTTTTTGCCAGAAATGTATTTTTTTCACAGATGTTTTTATCCAAGTAGATCACATACTTATCTTGGGTATGTGTTGGTGGGTTTATATTGATATACTGGGTTCTGAATATCTATTTTGTCATTTTTCTGTACTCTTTAGCTCTCTTGCTTTTTACACACAGGTGCCTCACTTTGTTTTGCTTAGATAACAACATTTTAAGGGTAATTTAGTTTGCTACTGAGGTGTATTCATCATTTTCAACATTTTGGATAGGAAAAAAACATAGGCATTACTATTGTTCGTTTCCTATCAATAATTGCCACTGACCTGCCTTTATACTGATCTTCTGTACTTTTTGAGCCACCAATGTAGAAAAAAAATGCAAATTGAAAAATCAAATTAAAATGAGAACTTTTTACCTGTATACTAATTCTGGATTAAGTTAGAGAATCTACTTGACAGTGAGGCAGAAAGCGTTTGTAGAAAAAGATTTTAGTAACTTTTATTATTATCCTGTACTTATATAGCGTCAACAAATTACGCAACGCTTAGGGTCCAAGGTCCATAATCATGACACTAATCTAAGGTCCCTACCATAGTCTTATGCCATCAACACAGTCTAATGTCAATTTCTGGGAAGCCAATTAAGGTAACTGTTTTGGAATGTGGTATGAAAACCAGAATACCCGGAAGAAACCCACGCAAGCACGGGAAGAATCTGCAAGCTCCATGCAGATAGTCCTGGCCAAGATTCGAATCTGCGACCCATCGTTGCAAAGACGAAAGGGCTAACCTCTACGGTGCTGAATCTCCACTGGATTTCCTTTAACAAAGTATCAGTAGGGAGAATATTTCTTGTGTGCTTATACAAGATTCTGTTCTGTATTAGACACATACTGTATGCAAAACATGCTGTGTGTTTATGTAACACCAAGAGCAATTTACAAAAAAATTATGTATTGGTGTAGTAACAAAATTTGTTACTTTTATTTTAGTTCTTCATGATAATCTACAGCAGTGTTTTACTAGTATTTTTAACATGGTGGGGTAGCCCTTTAAATAACTTGGGTTTTCCAAGGAATACCTACTATAATTACTATATCAACAACTCACAGTACATTAGTTCTATAGTCAGTAGGAAGGATGCCACCTTTACAGATACCAATGATCTAAAATGGCTTACTGACTTGAGTCACACACTGCTCATTGCTCAAGAAACCCCTAGCAAGCTCTGTTGGGGAACCCTGGTTGAGGAACACTACTCTAAAGTACCTGGTGAAGCTATCATTTTACTTCTATTGCACTTTAATTTTGACCACTGAAGAAGATGGTCGCGCAATTAGTTTGTCTCTCAGCTTGCTAATTAGGACTATAGGGTGCCATGCCTGTTGTACATATTTACCCTCCCCCCCCCCTCAACTTCACATTTCCTTTAGATGATCTAACACCTAAAAACAGAGCCATGTTTGCTGGTTAACCTGACATAGTTGTTACATAACAGAAATTAGGAAAAATGCCTGAAAAAAAAAAATGTTGCTTGTTCAGCATGGTAAAAAATGTCCATTATCAGTTTGTTGGAGCTACTGCTATAATAAGATAAAGCTTGACATCCCAATGTAATACTAGGTATGCACCTATAGTTCAAAATAACATTTTTAATTACAGACAATGTTTTTTAAATAGAGGCCAGCTTCTAAAATGCTATATTCTGCATGGTGGCAAGTCGTGATTTAAAGGTAATAAATAACATCTTTTGATGGTTTATTGTTTTTCGTACATTTTTAGGTTAGACCATGGGAAACTGATGCAAGAGGAAATTGGGAAAGTCCTAGAACGAGAAAGAGCTGCTTCAACTGAACAACTAACTAGATCGATCCTGCGTGAGAAAGCTGCTACTGAGGAGGAAAGACTTAAAGCTAAGACCTTTGTAAGTTTGCTGTCATTTTTAAAGTAATTCCTTAAGAAAGACGCTCATAGGAGATATATAGACTGTCATTTGACCATTTCTTTTTTCTCTTTATGGCTTTAAGATTTTACGTTACTGACTTCCCTCTGATCCCATCTGCATGTTTTTCTGTGCTATTGACTCAATATATTGTAAGATAGACAGGGTCCGGCAAAAGGTGTATTCAGAAGGTTGCCAGCAGTGCCCGGCACACTCTAGGCACGTTTCTTAAAAGTAAGCATGTATTTATCTTTTTCAAACCACATCTCCTGCATGCTGATGGATCCATGTGTTTTAGACATGATAGCGTTCAAATTGGGTAATACAGGTAGTCTCTGTTTAATGACTTGCCTGTTTACTGACCACCCACACTTAATAATAACTCTCTCGACGAGTACAGTTTACACCCACGTGGCATCTCCTCTTCTACCTTCCAGGCTCCATCTGTCTTCCTCCTTAGTGATCCTCCATGATCCCCGGTCTGCAGACTGTTGGTGAACTTGTCACTGATAGGTTATGTATGCTTGCAGTGCTGCAGACTGGGTCTATCCTATGCCCTTCACTTAACGACCAATTCCAAGGAAAGGAACCTGGTCGTTAAGTGAAGAACATCTGTATCTGGGTGTCTGAGAACAGTTCAGAGCAGACTGGTTTTTGTAACCATTGATAACTGAGTTTTTTTTTTTTTTTTTTTTTAAAAGGAAACCTGTTTATTATTTTTGCTTTTGCTGACCACGCCTTACAAAAATGCTAGATATGTGGCGTTATTGCTGACCACGTGGTTTCAGTTCTTTGACTTTTACCAACCCATTTTAGTACCCATGATGGTACAGACTTCTTGGTTGAGTTACGTCGAAAGTAATGAAACTGGCATTGACAGAACCACATTTTCAGATGGATGTCAAAATGATCAAAATGTTTCTTGTTTGTAAGGTTTCCCTTACACAGTATGTTTCAGTTCACATTTAGTAGTACGTAATGCTAACTGATGCTGCTTATGAATTTCAGCATAAAGCAATGCATTATAACACACACACACATAAATTTTCTTTTACTGGAAATCAGGTTTTTTCAACTTTGGAGACCATAAATTGCACATAATAACAAAACATAATAGTATTATGTGTGTAATCAGACTTGAAACTAAAATACTTTTTAAAAGAAAAAGGTTACTTTGCCAGACAGATATGTCTTATATGTTTTTTGGGAGGATGGCGCTTCTAATATGGGAGTTATATCTGTAAAAAGCATTGTTGGCTCAGTGGAATAGCTGAAAGCAAAGTCTCTAGATTTCTGTACCTGTAAATAACAAAAGCTGCTGGTGGGCGGACTGTTTAAGTTTAATTGCTCTATTTGACTGCAATGTGTAACAGAAGATAACACCCACATGAAGGCATAACGAGCTTGCACAATGATTTACTAGGGCATTATTCTGCTTTTTTATTGACAGAAAAGTAGACCTCTAGGCCAGCACTCTTTCTGCTGACTAAGCTTAGCTTTTGCTAAAAAAAAAAAAAAATTGGGCTTGGTTCAAGAGGATAAGTTAAGGTACGGTACGTTAAGCATGATAGTTCATTATGCCAACCACCCCTTTGTATTAACATAGTCATCCTGTCAGACAAAAGCAACCTGCCAAAAGTAGTGTAACATAATGATTAAAAAACTTTGTCAGCATGCGCACAGGAAAAGCTCATAAGGCGTGTTATAACTGTGTTTGCACTTCCTATTTATGCCCTGTGTTTGAGCACTACCCAAAAGTGAAATTGTAACTTTTTAAAATAGAAAGGTAACATTTTCTAAGAAAAATCCTGTTTCCCAGTTCCTAGTATGTCTTGAGTCATGCATGAAATTTGTTTTATAAAATAAATCGCCTTTTATTTTTTCTCCCCTTGTATTCCCTTTTTTAAAAATCATTCTTTTAAACAGAAATAAAATGCTTTTAGGTTAGTTGTGTTTTTTTCGGGTGTTACCTAAACTGTTTTTTATCATATGTCATGATTTGCATAAATGTTTCTCTCACAAATAATTTATACAGGGCGCTTCAATAATACAATGGAAGACATATCTCCGCTCAGTCTCCAGTTTAGTAGCAAATTACCGTTCCTCAATAGTGACAAATTGAAGCACCGCCTCCTGGCTTCAAATACTAATTATGAATTATTCATATTTATTTAGTACTGTTTATGTTACTAGAGATAAACAGAACATATTTAATGAGTGTATTTTTAGTTATAAACATGATAAATAAAATACATGAGAAAATACATTTAGTGTAACAGAATTTAGAAGACAGAGGGGAAAAAATGTAGCATCTTTTCTTTGTTCCATCATTTGCAATTTGCATAGTAGATGACCCAAATCAGTGTTATATTTTGTCTACAGTCTGAATATGTCAATGTTTTATGTGGTGTTAGAAGTGAATAATTTAATACAAAACATTATTAGATAAACATCAGCATAATTGAGTTCTGTGAACCAGTTTCCAAGGTATAAATTTAAATATCTGGGCTGATTCCAACTGGCAAGAAAATGCAGCAGGTGCACAAAGCACTTTGTAGTGTTTTCTCCAAAAAACTGCAGAGGGAAACATTTTTTAATATGGTTATCTATGTGAAATGATGTATCAATTAAGCAATTAACAACCCGCTGTACTAATAAGTACCGCTAACATGATTAGTGTATGGTAAATTGTAATACTGGAAGTGAAAGGTGTGATAATCAGCTCTTGAGAAGCAATATACAAAGTGTACTATTTACTGTGTTCAGAAACTGAAATATGAACAGATTCTAGCACCCAATTCTATTATTAAATGAATGGCACGTTTATATTATCTCTTATATTATAGTATAATATAGACTAACGTACAGTGCGTCGTAAAGTTTTTTATGGTCTGTTGTACATTAAAACTTATTCCTGTGAAGAAAAAAAAAGGTAATTGTTATCATTAAAAAGGTAAGTGCTCTTTTTACTATAAAATACATTCGAAAAGGTCTTGGTTTCATACCTTCTGTTTCAGTTTGTTACAAATATAATTGCATTCCCTGCACTAGACTTTCTTAACCTTTTTAACAAACCCTTGAAATAATTTTCAGGCCTTCAGACTACCCCTGCTATAATTGCTATATTCACAGCTCACAGTACATGAGCATTGTGGTCAGAGAGATAAATGCTTCATACATTACTGTCCAGCGCGAAAGAATGTCACCCTTACAGATAGCCAAAGATCATTGGTGTCCGCTAAACTGACCTGGGAGGCACAGATTGCTCACTGCTCAAGGAACCCCAAATAGCCTGTTGGAAGAACCCTGGGTGAAACACTGCCCTATACCAGGGGAAAGTAGGGTTCCACCAACTAGACTACCCCAAGCCTCCGGCTGCTTTTTTTTCCTCCTAATTCTGTGACTTGTAGACAAAGATGTAACACCGAGAATATTGGCAATCTGCAAATTGATTTAAAAAATGGGGGATGTCATTCTCAAATCACCATGCTTGTGTTTGGTGTTTGTCATGCTATTAAAGTTTAAACTTAGTATCAATATAAGACTGTGGTGGGCAGCAAACTGGGGTATTCAAATTTGTTTGCATTTCTTGTGTGCTTTTAAAGAGAACTGATAGAGCTCCAGACTCTCTAGAGCTTACTTCATGGATACTGTAGAAAATAAATATTGGCATGCAAATATTGTGACCTGATTATTTTGAACATAAAGTGAAACTGTGCTGAGAAGGTGGACACTGTTAACATATTTTTTACAGAAAAGGTAGTAATATAGGCCACAACTGACTTATCTAGCAGTTTTTATTGTGCAGTTATTCTCTCTCCATGACCATGACTCTAAAGTCAGGTTTCAGTAGGGTTCTAAATAGGACCTGCAGTGTGTTTTCATTAAAAGGCTGGCAGTCTGCCAAGATTGGATTCACCTAAAATACTTGGTACCTCTGTTGTGAATTTGGAAAATTTCTTGACAATTATTTTTGTACCCTTTATTTTGTATAGCCAGATAGCTATCATGCATTCAGTTATTCTAGTATTAGAACTTACAATAGCCATAAATAGTTATAGAGTTAAAATGGCTGTTGAGGTTCAATGCTGACCTTTAAAGGAATAGTTGAGTGGGTACTTTTTTTAAATGCATCTTTGGATTTTTTATTTGCTGCATTATTATATCGAGCACATTTTTTCAGAGGCATGGGTATTTTACTTTAGTAAGTTGTGTCAAAATGCACCACAAGTCCGAAAGAAGGAAAAAATAAGTTTCATTTCTAAGTGTTTGAGATACTTCCAACAAGCAAGCAGGAAGTGTGTATTGTTCACATCCTCTCTCTAGTTGTCTTTGTAAATCCTGGTTTAAATGTGTGCTTTATCTTTACAATTTTCCTCCAATGTTTTATGGTTTATTTCCAAATTTCTTTATCTGTTGCTTGATAACAAAGGTTAGAAGAAAATTGTAACAACAAATGCGGGACTTTTTAGGTACCAATCATATCATGGGTCTGGGGTTTTTATCTCTCGGTTGATAATACAAGTAATACAGAGACTCCTAGACATTTTATATATCTGGGATATAGTTTTAATCATTTTCCTTGACATGTTTGGTCAAACTTTTTCAAGAGGGTGAGCTTCCATAATCATACTCCCAGATTACATTAATATTGATGTGTTTGTTATGAAACACAAAAACAGAGTGTGTGTTTTTTTAAGATGTGATGTGTGTAAATTGCTAAGGTTTTATACATGTGTTTTGTATGTGATTGGTACCTAAAAAAGTCCCACATTGGTTTTTGCAATTTTCTTTTTTCCATTGCCTACTGTAAACCAGGGACATAGTTGTCAATATTTTACTATAGTTTGCATGAGATTTGGTAATCCTACTATTACATGTATTGTATTTTAAATCCACTGGGCACTGTATACCAGTTTATGACTTTATTTATTAAATTTGTTTATTAAATTAGAAAAATCATTGGCGTTTTCACACGATTGGCAGTCAGTGTAACTTTTAAAAGGCCATTCATTCATCATTAAGCTACAGTGATAAAAAATACAATGCAGAAGAAAAGTTTTTTTTTTTTTTTTTTTTTTTTTTTTTTTATATATATATACAGTATTTAGGAATAGATTTTTGAGTGCGTCCTAAATCAAAACCAGTTAGCCAGAATACCAGGTAAAGCTGGTGATGGCCAGCTTTCACTGGGATTACAAATTCATTATTTTGTCCTGCTCAGCATCTTCATATATTTTACAAAAATCACATTTTTACTATTAGCAAGTCAGGCTTAGAGTAACACATTTGAAAAGATGATTATACTGTTCATTAGTGCAACACCGAAGCTGTTTACTAACCTGGAGTTAATATTACATAGATCATTTAGCTCATTAATCAACTTACAAGACATTAGTTGTTTAGGATAATTAAGTGAAATAAGGATGTCCAGGAGGCAGTGAGTGGTTTGGAGAGAAAAAGTTACTTTTTAATTTAAAGATATAACCACGTTCCTATAGGAAAGTATTTTGATACATTGTATGCAGGACCTGAACAAAACAAGCAATGGAAACAATGTCTAGGCAGGGGTGTCAAACTCTGACCGCTACTACTTATTGCAGCGAGTGATACCGCTACTTCAATTCCCGGCATCACTCGCATCCCTGCGTGGCCCCTGTTGTTCTGTTCCATGGACGCAAGTAATGCCGGGAATTTTAGTCTTGACATCTCTCGTGTTTGTGACAAGTGAGAGCCCTCTGCCCCTCAGCGCTCCCCTCTCACACATCACAGCCGATTGCAAAGGCAAAATCCCGGCAGCACGTCTACAGGGATGCTCGGGATGACTTTGTGTGAGAAGGCTCCGTGTAACATTGGGGAGGGAGGCAGAGAGGGCAGCACATCATTCTATGACGAGTGAACTGTAGCTTTTCTGTCACTATAGTCTTGTAGTGCAATGTCTGTGCAATGTTCTAACATTCAATGTCTCATTAGCTCCAGTCACTTGTGTGTAATACTTGGGATATATATAAATAAAATATTTTTAGCATTTCCATTGTTAGTAAATCATTTTGATTTGAAAAAAAAAAAAATTTAAGTTTAAAATTAAAAAAAGGCCTCTTTCTTGTTGTGAGCTTGTTCCAGATTGAGTGTTGAGTGGGACCTCTTTGTTTCCAAGTGGGAAGGTTTTGTATCAGGTGAGAAGGGGAAACTTCAATTTTTTCAGTGGATTTTTGGTTTAGCCCCCGACTTAGTCTAAGTTTTTTTGATTTCGGCCCACTGTGTGTTTGAGTTTGACACCCCTGGTCTAGAGTAATATGTGGAAAAGTATATGAGGCAAACATGTTTTTTGCTAGCAAGCAACCAAGGTTTACAGTTATTTCTTTATTGGTTATTGTCAAAAAAGGTAATGCTGATAGTTAATAAAGTCTAATTTAATAAAGTCTAATTTAGTTTGTATTTATGAAACGATTCATGCAAAAATGCAGACACGTCCTTAGGCTTAATCTCCACTGGTTTCATACACCCACCTAGGATAGGCAGTCTCCACAGTTACTTTAACTTTGCATCCGTTTCAATGTAGACTGCCGTATCTTAGACCACTAATCACCCAATTACCATCCTACTTAAGAGACATGATTCATTTACTCCAAATACTACATGAATTATCGTTTCCCTCCCTAAATACACTTTTACTAACTGTAGATGTTGAAGCCTTGTACAGCAGCATGTTCCACTCTAGGGGATTAAAAACCTTAGCTGCCTTTCTGGAGACTGAAGATGCTTCTCTTTCCTCATACAATCAGTTTATTCTAAAACTTCTCAAATTCATCCTTACCCAAATTTTTTTTACTTTCAACAACTGTACATATTTGCAATCCCAAGGTGTCGCCATGGGGACAAAGTGTGCCCCATCCTATGCGAACCTCTACCTGGGTCATTGGGAGAAACACCTCCACTCCAAACCCGAATTTCAAAAATATTCTAACCATATACTTCTATGGCGTTGTTTCATTGATGATATTTTAATTATTTGGATTAAGTGGAATTAAGTGGATCTTTTTTATTGAAAGCCAACCACTTTCCTGGTCCAAATGATGTTTTTAGTTTTAAACAAATTCTTTGATTAACATTCACTAGGAAAAAGACTTTTGCATAAAATGACCGCATAATATGGATTATATATGTATGTATATGCATGTATTATGTATATGCATTAATATGTATTTTTGGTCCATATACATTTTGGAACTGTATCAATTTATCACCATTTATATGTACTTATTTGATTTACATAATGTTTATATTTGGTTCTTATGTATCGGAACTGTATCAACCTGATCATTATGTATTTATTTGTACACTAATGTATTTCTGGTAGTAATCTCTGTAATTGATGTTTACACAAATACCCTGCACTCCTGTGTGATTTCTCTTACATAGATCACCACTATTCACACAAGCAATAGGAGGTTTTCTTCTTATATGTTCAGGAGGGAGGGTGCCTCCTCCCTCTGCCTCACTTTCGGGGACAAGGGCACCCATCCTAGGATGTGTGCTGTCCCTGGTCAGCCCCGCCCCCTCATTAGGGAAGCGGTCCCCCTCCTTGCATATGCCCGTCTCCTTAGACGGGGATGCTTTGCTGGGATCGGCCTTAGCACTTAGTGTAGGTGATGGGGGATCTGCTCTCTCTTCGCCTCAGTAGTCACGACACCTGGAAGGGCGGAGCCACCAACGCCACCCTCCTGGCCTACGTCACTCTGTCAGGCACTTGGACTTCCCCAGGCGTTGGCAGCGTGCACTTGGAGAGTGTGAACGTCGTCCTATTTTTAGAGGCTGCGCCAGGGATCTCCCTGCTCCCCTGCACGCCAGCAGCAGCATGCACCTCAGACAGTCAGGACTGCATCCACATCCTCCAGTAACCTTAGGTCGGTACTTTATCACTGCCATACACTTGCTATTTGGAATTTTATGCATATGTCATAATGAGCAAGATATTGGTAGATATGTGTTTACATAAGTAGATGACCTATGTATAGCGCCCTCTAGGGCTTATTTGTACTTTGCTTTGGACCACAACCTGCTATGGTGGCCCACAAGTACTGTAATGTATTGTTTATGAGCTGTATCACTTATATCAATACATATTTGTTTTGCCAAAAAAACCTTTGTTTCTTGCCTATTTCATATATTTTTTTGATCACTAAAGGGTTGGCACACGGTCCTCAAGGACATAGCTACTTTGACTTTAAATCACGACCTACCCTCCTACCCTTAGACTGCCGTATTGCCCTGTGATGAAGCCACATTTATGTACCTTGAAGCTTGCTCAAAGGCCATGGATATTTAGGATACAGTATCTCCCCAGAATTTTATTTATAGCTGGGAGAGAAGCTGTAAGCTGATGGAGGCCCCTTTATTGTGACCCAACTTTCAGTAACCACCCAAAAAGTGCAAGGTGGCTAAAAGGGGTTGGGGTGAACACCGGGATATAAGGACTTTGTGTTCAGTATATGTGTAAATATCTGCATAAATGTAGGTATTAGCCACTTTATTTGATTCTCTGCAGTCTGTTTTGTTTTTTTGCTGATACTTTTTCAATCTACAAAAATTGTTATCCATGTCTGATACATTGCTTTTAGAAGTTAAAAAAATCAAAAAATCTAGTGGGTAATACTTGGTTTGAGTCAGTAGTGTATACATATTTAGGCTACAGGAAATACTACCTTTCAAATACTTTATTTTGTAGGGACGAATGACGTTTTTGACAAATTCAATTACAAGCACTGATGTATGTTTAATTTTAACAATTTCCTTCTGTGGTCTGAATAATTTATAAGACAGCTTTAATATATTCCTATTTAATCCATGACAGAATAAAAAAATACTTGCTTGAAATAATTTTTCTTTTTAATAGTGGTTAAGTATACTGTATTCAACTCACTCCCTCCTTTGATTGCTGCTGGTCTTTTGAAGTACGCAAAGTATGCATGACAAGCAACAACAAAAGAGGAATCACAACGTTGTCAGGTTTTGTCCTTGAAAATGACATGTGACAGATGCATGCATTGGTTTAGAAGATGTTCCCCTTGACAAGTGTTTGGTGAAACTAGAAAGGACCTCACAGCAGGTTTGAGTAAACTTTAACTCTTAACACTTAACACTTTTTTTTCCATCACCGACCCAAATTTATATGCATATTTTAACATGCTATACAATAATTGTTTTTTTAATATTGTGTTTACTCCTTATGTCTAGGGCATTACAACACATTTAAAAGGCCTTTAGCACAGCGTGAGCATGAATATATGAAACTGTAGTTATAGATTACCACTGGATAGATACTTTTGGATAGGCGTTTCAATCAGTGAAGTTAAATCAGAACTCGTTGCATAGCTATTTATTTGGGTTACCAAATAGTTAAACAGAACTGAGATGGAGGAAGTAAAAATTAAGTACAAGCATAGGACAACACCTGCAATCCAACTAACCTATACATTTGCTCTTGGTTGGAAAAGAACAGATTTGATTTTAGTTAATAAAACATCCACTTTACAGGCTTAAAAGTTAGCACAAGTATTATCATGCCTTCCAACTTTTGGAAAAGTAGGCAAAAGACCCACACCAAAAAAAGATTGCTATAACTAACCCTTTTCACAAATATGCTTTTTTATATTAGCTTTTCAAAATAACTAATGGAAAGGCTGAACAAAAGGTTTAGTGCAAAATAAATACCACTTTTAATAGGTAAATACATTTTCAAAAGAGGTGTATATAGCCTTTAACCTCCTGAGCGTTACATTGAGGTCTAGATTTCTGTACCAAAAGTGATCCACTGTTTTTCATGAATTTTTTTTTTAAATTGTAGACCTGTAACTTACAGAAATATGTCCGAACAGGGTTCTAGTAGATATTATTATTATAAAAAATGTTTGAAACACACAATCATTTAAAAAAAAAAAAAAATACTTTTAATAAAATTAAAGGAAAAACACAAAAATCAGCTTAAACATGACTACATAAACAAAGCTTGAAGCCATGGCAGGGGGGGTCAGGCAGGCGGTGATGTACAGGTCCAGGCAGAAATGTCAGAGTCCAAGCAGAGGTCAAAGCAGGCGGAGATGTCAGAGTCCAGGCAGAGGTCAGGGCAGGCGGCAGGCAGAGATGTCGGAGTCCAGGCAGAGGTCAAAGCAGGCAGCAAATGGTCAAAATTAGGCGAAGATCAGCAAAGGTAAGATAAGACACAGTGTTACACACTAGCCATTCAGGGAATAATTGGCAATTTTTAAAACTTTGATTCTGTATTTATTGGGGTTTGTTTTGAATTATTTTGTATTGATTGGATACGGGAGTTTGTATCCAATCCAATACAAAATAAGAATTTGAATTTCCAAGTTATTTACTTTTATTTTATTTATTTTTTTGTATTGGATTGGATACAGGAGTTTGTATTCAATCCAATACAAAATGAGCGTTTGAATTTACCAGGTATGTACTTTGTATTAATTTTATATTATTTTGTATTGGATTGGATACGCAAGTTTGTATCCAATCAAATACAAAATATAAATTTGAATTTCCAAGTTATTTACTTTTATTTTATTTTTTTTTTAATTTTTTGTATTGGATTGGATACGGGAGTTTGTATCCAATCCAATACAAAATGACAGTTTGAATTTACCAATTACACACTTTGTATTTATTTGATTTATTTTGTATTGGATTGAATACAGGAGTTTGTATTGAATCCAATACAAAATGAATGAATGAGTTTCTATTTGAATTTCCCGCACACGTGCTGACGTCATCACGCACGCAGGGAGGAGCCGTCCGGTTTTTTTTTCTCCGCCGGACAGCTTCTCCCTTCAGAGATCATCCGGCGCTGGAACGAGAAGGACGTGGGACAATCAGCGGGACCAGGTAAGAAGCCGGCCGGCGTCTTACCGGTCCCGCTGGCACCCGACGCTGGAGAGGGAGATCGACGGACGACGCAGGACGGAGGACGACGCTGGAATACGAAAACGATGCTGGATGAGCACAGGGGGACCAGGTAAGTATGGATGGAAAAAATCTCGGGGTTAACCATCCTAGCTGTTTTTTTTTTTTTTTTTGCCCGAACGAAGGTCGGGCTTAACGGCTAGGTGGTTAAAAAAGGAGGTATGACCGAGGAGAAAAGAAGGACAGTCCCTACAAACAGCCAAGCCTAGGATCACAGCTTTAAGGAAATTCAAGTTGATAGTGAAATATGTCAAGTAAGAGAACAGTTTTATGAACAAGGACAACTTCGCTTAAATTTTTTTGCTTTTATTCCAAATCCGTGTTGTATTTTACAGTTTTTCATTTTTCATGCAGATAAACAGTAGGGATCTGAACATTAAGATAAGGCAGTGCTGTGTGAATTTGCCTTCAAGAGAAACATTCCTTACTGTTTTTCTCTGTAGGATATCTGGTTATAATAAATGAAGAAGTTCCAAGCACTTTATGACCGTTAATGTTGCTTTGTGTAAGCTTACAGGGCTGAATCCTTAGCATCTGTCACAATTCATAGACATTAGCATATCTTTAATGGTTTATTTTTTAACTGATTTTTCCCTATATTATGTAAGTATTTATTGTTGGAAGATAACATTTTGTAAACATTTATAATATCTTAAGTTTCCTTGTTCTCCGTAACACTGTACTTATGTATGCTTTTGCAAATCTGTTTTAAGTTTTTCGTAAACCTAAAAATTTAACGAGAATGTAAGATTTTGTTTTCCTCTTCCTATGGTGAAACTAAATGTCCCTTTATACTATATATGCATAACAAAAGTATTTCACTGTCGTTTTAAAGTCATGCAGCTATTTCTTCTGGATAGCATACTTGTTGGAAAATGCTTTAGGACGTCAGCAGTAGTGAGGTACAAAGGTGAAAACGACATCAGCTCGCTGATTACCCTATTTAACTGGCAGTGCACTTATCTTTAACATCTTTGGTGAAAAAATACAAAATACAAATACAAAAAAATACAAAAATACAAATTAGTTTTGTTTACTTACCTCTACAGTGCTCCTAAGGATAAAGATTTCAAGTAAAGCTGTACTAGAAACTTTTGTTAGTAAATAGGGAAATGTCCATGTAATCCTGAAAGCGATGGGGGTACTGCAGTAAGAAAGAAATAGTGGGACCTGGCCTTTCCTTTAGAATTTTAGGTATAACTATAAATTTTCTTTTTTTGCATTTTCTCCTGGAAGATTTTTCCTTCAGATCTTCCAATGGCAGAAGTCAACAGAACCTATCATTTTCTGTCCCACTGAGAATGTACAGAGCAGTGTTCTCCCCAGCCCCTTTTAGCTGGGTGCACCACCCGGCGCTTTTCAGTAACCACCCGGCTGTTTTTATGTGGCTACTGAAGAGTTGGGTCACAATACAGGGGCTGCCACCCGCCTACAATTTCTTCCCACCCGGCTCAAAAAAATTCCTGGGTTGAGCACTGCAGAGCATGAATCTAGTGAACTCCAGTTTAAAACCATAATGTGGCAGGAATGGAACACATCCATTCTTTGCTAACCAAACAGTTATTGAATTAAATTACTTTAGAAGTTACATAAAATATTTCCACTACATAAGGGTAAAATTTTGTTTAGTCAGCTTTTAGCCAAAAATACTGCATATAATTTCTTTTTTTTTTTTTTTGTTACTAGCTGTTTAGCCTGTGCAAATTTTTCTTCTCAAATGACTGCACTTTTCCAGAAATCACTCTTTTAATAAGGTTTCAGTTTCTTTTTTTATTTATTTTTTACTTTGGCTAATAACATAAGTTGTCCGTGCATGTCTTTTAGACATTCTGATTCATGGTTAAATTTCAGAGCTACATCTTAGGCATAGAATGCATTTTTCTGTAGAGCGATATTGGAAATTGATGTGCTTGTCAAGGAGAGTGTGCTTCTGAATTTAGAAATGACTCTCTGAACATACGGAGTAATCACAACTTTTCTAGAGGGTGGTAAGCGAAAGGGAGAATGTATCCATTTGTTACTTCATTTAACCATTCAGTATCATTAATAATTTGTGGCTTGTCTGTTCACTTCTCTGCATTACAGATGATAAACTATGGACAGTTTAATGAATCCTATTTGAATTTCATTTTCATTTTTCTTTTCTGCTAAAGCAGCGTGTTTTGTAAGGTGAAGGGTGCAAACCATCCCCATTTTTATTAGGAGGTGTGATGTACATATATCTTGGTGGTCGTTTTACGTATTATTTAGACTTTTTTCCCAATCCTATTAGGTATAAAACTTTTATTTTTCCTGTGAGGGTCTGTGCTGCATTTTTTGTAGGAAAAGTAATGGAGATTGTGAGAGGGCACTGGATACATTTCAGGGGTTGTTGGGGCCAGGGCCCCTTTCTGTACTAAAATATTAGCTTGGCCATCTCATTTAGGGCCCTTTTTTGTCCCCATTTTGACCCTAAACATAATCCTGTTCTGCCAGCTTTGCCTAAAGTTCCACTTTCAAAATCTTCAATCAGACAGGGCCTTTTTCAATAAAAAAAATATAAAATAGAAAAAAAGACAAAGTCTATTTAAGGCAAAGTCTGTTTTAAGGCCTAAAAATCGGGATCCTCCAAAATGACCATATGTTACAGAGACCAGAAGTAAAGTAAGAACAGAAGCAGGACGTGGCCATCAGTGCAGAATGACTGAGGCTGTGATCTACAGCTCACTTTGGTGCTGGATGGCTATAAATATCGTAGCCGGCGGAACTGTATTAATGTGAATGGTTTGCTTGAGGCTAGTGGGCAAGAAAATCTGAAATTTACTCATACAGCATGCAGGTTGCATTCTCTACTTATGGAGGGGTAGCTTGTTTTTTTCCCTACAGGTTATAGAATGGAGAGGCATTTTCTCCAATTCGATCTAGCCAGAATTGGATGTCTTCAACTTATTACTGTAGAAAATTAATAGTGCATTATAATCTAACTGCTTTGTGTTAGTAAAATACTGACTCAGGATTGTCCTTCAACAAATTAAAGCTTATTACTTTTATGCAGCACTTACATATACCCTCTGTCATATTATATCCTAATCAATAACATTGTTTTACTAATTACTAGAACGACTTTATATGTGGGCTGAATTGCAGTTTTTAAATGTTAGATTATATTAACCAAAGCAGCTAATTGCCAGAAGCGAAACAGCTATCTGGTTTGCTGAAAGGCTTTATCAAAATGTTTGAGCTGTCAGAGCAGCCCAGAATTCTGTCAGTGCTGAGAAGGAAATAATGACATTATAAATACATTTATTATACAGACTGAATTCTTTTAAAATTCATGTGACTGTTATTGCATTACAACTGCACTGTGAGATATGGGTTATTTAATGCACTGAGGCCTAAACAATATTGAGAAATAATTGCACAGGAAATAAAATAAATATATAAATAGGTCAATTTTTTTTTTTTTACAGGTGGTAGTCAGGTGAATATGTACTTCTTTTTGTATGTGGAATACTTTAAGGGGTTAAGGTAGAATTAGCTAATAAGGAGTTTTTTTTGACCATTTGCTGCTGCTGTTTTCATCAGTTTTAATGTTCTTTTTGGTATACGTTTAAATTTGTATTTAGGTTTGAGTCCTTGTGTTTAGGGTTCTCCCTAACTACCCAGCTATCTAAGGCAGCGGTCGCCAACCGGTGATTTGTGGACCATTTGGAAATTGCTGTAAATAAGAGTCAAATGTACATGTCAAAAAACCATGCATTGCAAAATGCCTTATAATGTTATTCAATATGCTACATATTTTGTCAAATCTGTTTTTATGTACTTGGACATAAAAAAACTGCTTTGGAGATGCGGCCTAGTAAAACCGTTTGAATGTGAACTCTGTAGTGCTTAATCCTTTTCATTTCTTTTCCTTTGCTTCCACTAGGGTGAAGCTAATCCACATTTGTAAGTAATACATTACATTTGTTGTTCTTTACTTTTACAATTTTCCCAGCACATCATTTTTACCATTTACTCTCCTTTTTGGAATGGCATAGACTTTATTATTAATTTTCTACTAAAAGATTGGTCTTTTATAGATCCCTTAGGGTCTAAAAGAGCTTTTTAAAACACTGAACGCATCCTACTTCAAAGGGCATGAATTTCTTTTCATCACCAGAAATAAAAGAAGTTTTTCTGTTATTTCTATTTTACATGGTAAGAAAACTATCCCTGCTGTTGGCCTTTTTATTATATCTGTTTGTCAAGCAGTAAATATTCACTAGTTTTGTATCATTGTCCTAAAATTTCAAGGACACTGACAATGCTGATACAGTATTTTTTTTAAATGAAACCTAGAAATATTCAGGTAAAATGATTTATAAAGGACAATCTACAAAAATAGAATTGGTTTTATTTAAAGCTAAACGCTAGAGGTGTGGCTTGATTATTGTGATGTGTGCATACAATCCTAAAGAGCTTTCCCATTGATCTTACTTGCCAGGCAACTGCACATTAATTTTTAGCCATGGCCAGATAGAAGATTTGGATGCCCCTTACTACAAAAACTATATCAGTGATTGGGCATTATATGTTAGCTTGGGTGGCAACTTTGCTAAGTACACATGTGACAATATGGTGCTCATACCAGTGTCATCAAAACAAAGTCTGTTCTCTACTGAGCCCCCTCCAAGGCCATCCTATAGATGCCTTCAAGATAGTCCTGTCCAGTAAAAAGACTGTCAACTAAAATACCACTGCACTGCTAGTTATTGGCATCATTCCACAAAACTCCACTGCTGTGGATCCCAGTGGGCCCTGTGCAATACTTATACTTCAAGGCCACAAGGAGCCTTTATGCCCATTTGCGAGCCCAGCAAATTCCCATGCTTCTGAGCCTTATTTGCCAGTTTGGCTTTCCCTTGACACTGATGGTGACATGTCCTACTTCTGTTCTTACTTCACTTCTGGTCTCTGTAACATATGGTCATTTTGGAGTAAACAGATTTATAGGCCTTAACACAGACATTGCCCTAAAGATCTGACCTGAAAGCCTCTCAGCAGGCAGCATTTCAAGCAATCAAACAGGATATAAGGTAGCAGAAATTAGATGGACTTTGACTCCCTCATATTCTCCTATGTCTTCTTCAAGCAATCACAGAAGTATATTTATTCTATCCAGGGCTGAAGTAAATTGTCCTTTATTCTGTGGAAGGTAATATTCCAATGGGACATTTCCAAGCCAAAACGTAGCTAAAGATTGTTACTTGGAAGATGGTTTTGCATACTCTGCCTAACTGAAGATGAATTCCTAGCAGCTGGTTTAGAGTTCAGGTTCCTGAAACCGGAGATTGCAATTTGCAGCCTTCCACAAAAGAGAGGAAGAGCTTTTTCACATTTTTTAATTCTAAGAGATCCAGCCCTAATGATGGAAGTGATGAGCCTGTTTACTTTTGTTGTACACAGGTGACAAATATTAAAAAGCTGTTGTGTTCTCCTCAAAAGCTCACGCACAAGCTATATTTGACACCTTAGTGATCAGCTTTTCTAAAACTAAAAGGTAACTCGGGTCACAGACAGAAAGTGTGTGCGCTCAAATGGTCCACTGATCATCATTTGCTTGGTTCAGAAGGAAATGACAAAGTTCTGGAATCACTCAAGCTTGACACCTGTTCAACAGTACACGTGACACTTGCCGTATTGCACTATACTGTCTCCTGATCAACGTGGTCCTTTTGTATTAGGAGGAGGAACTGCTTACCATTGTATCAGATTCAGAAATACACTTAGATTGGGACTGTTTTTTTAATAATAATATTGTTGCCTGTGTTCCTGTTTTGGGACTTCAAAACAGCTCCTATCTTTTTGCAGGAGTTCATTTGTGCTTGTTTGTGTTTTAGTTATTTCAGCTCATTTTAAAGCAGCTGTTCAAGTCAGTTTTAGTTTATTCTTCAATAATGTTTTCAATTAACTAGAAATTGATTTACTTTTGTCTGACAGTGGAGAAAGTATGAGATTTCTGCTCACTTATCAACCTAATATATATATAGCCGTAGTATTTTATTTATATTATTTTTAATATATACGTGCCTTTTATTTATTTCTCCAGTGTGAACAACAGGAATGCTAATGTTCTGTTTTATTTGTGTAATGAGAAACCTACCTCTAAGTGCTCTAGCCATGTATATGTTCATGGATGATTTTCTTTAGTTCTATCAGTTATTTTATTTCAGACAATGTATTAAAAAGACAGAAACTGCCACAGTAAGCCATTTTTTTTGTTTGTTTTATTGTAAATAGAGTGCACTTTATTGGACATGTGATTGAACTAACATATCTATGTTACAAGCATTCTTTAGTTGTCATAATAGATTCATTTTGTTAATTTATTGGGAATTTGATATACCTTACTAAGCAGTTCATGCACTTTTTCTTACCGGATGACTCCATGTTATACCGGAATGGAAATCTGCTGCTTGTGTAATGTATGATGATGCAGTTAGGATAGATTGCCATTTGGAACGTTTGACTTTTTGCCCTGAATCATTTGTGTAAATCAGAGTAATGGTCAGAGGGGACTCACTCCTTGACCTTTATGTTTCAGTGGGAAAAGAACTCTGTCTGTAATGACTTGCACATTAGCATGGATTTTTCCAGCAACTGAGCACATCATCATTACAGGATTTTTTTCTAGTTCTTAGCAGATATTTCTGATGTTAGCACATGCTACTTTAATGGCTATAATTTATTGATTTTCTTTAAATGTAAAAAAAAAGTAGTAGTAGTTCGATTGTTTAAATTTCTAATGGTACCTTCCAGCTATTCAGGAATCTCTATTCTATGCAAAACTGATAGATAGCCAAGGAGACAAATAATTAAACTAGGTGCAATTACTGAGATGTCAAGTGTATGAATAGTGAGAATTTCCACAGATGAGTTACATTCAGGTGTAGTTTTAAACTTTGAATGTTATTGGGTACATGTTACACAAAGAAGGGAGATGGAAGGACAGAGTGCACATATATGCTAATTATAAGATCATCCCATATGCCTGGTGCCTATTGTTTCTATTTTTATGCACATTTAACATTTTTATAAACGTTCCATTATATTTTCCCTGTTGCATGTTGTTGTTTTTTTTTTTTTTTTTTTTTTTTTTTTTTTTTTTTTTTTTTTTTTTTTTGTATGTATAGATTTACTTACCTGGTGTACATCAATAAATTATACTTACGTTCTGCTTGTTAGGATTATGTAATTTCCTTTGTCCTAAGCTTTGCCACTGGTTCACGTAAAAGTGCAACTGATACTGAATGATAAATCCCCTAAATACAGCTGATTGTGAATATGCAGCTTCAGTCAAAACGGAAAAGCATGTCCCTGACCAGCAGTTAAATAGGGGAACCATTGGTCTCTGTGGCAGAAGCAGGGATCTCTTTGCAAAGGTCTAACATTCTCCTAATGGGTCAGACCAAAAGCTGTGCAATGTGGAAAGCTCATACTCCTCACTATTTAGAGAGCTATGGCTTTGACTAGACAGGAGGAATGTCAGACCACTGCTTCACTTCTTACAGTGACCTAGGATCACACACTGAAGCATGTTGACATATGGATCTCTTCTAAAGAAACATTTTGCACACTTTTAAAGCAGCTGATTTAACTAAACTAAAATATTTTTTTAAAGCCTACCTCCAAGAAGGAATCAATCAACAATCAAACATATCCTTGCAGGGTACTACAAAAGTAAATGCTAGTTTTTGTTTAGAATGAGATGTAAGAAGGACACTTACCCTATTCAACTCTTGCGGTCTGTCTTTGCATGACTGGTCTTTCACAGCTTCTACTCTTAATGAAAAATGAGTTTTACCTCTTAGTATGATGCTTACATGCTAGGAAAAAAAACAAGTAATCAGACCAAGTTTATTTCCAATTTACCGTGTAAAGGTGAACGCACACTTCATCAATTTTAACCTATTCTTAAAATTTTAAGCAAGAACTGCAGGGAGAAAGCTGTTTATAACTGCCAAAGGATTTGTACTTTTTGACATCCTTTTTTGCAATAAGACCTCTTTACTAGTTGGTAGATGTTGGGTAACAGAAAGTGAAAAGCTGAATTTCAGAACCACGAGGATACATTGGTTACTGAACTTGTTTTTGTAGCTGTTTGCCTGTAGTTTTGTTTTATGACAGAGAACTACTGGAGTACTAATTGACTAATTTTGATGAAATTTCCTATCATACATGGACTTCAGAAGTAACAGCAGGAAACTGGTTGATTGCTATGGGCAAAATGAAATGTTTATTTTGGTACACTACTCTTTAATCAGTTCTTAAAATAAAGATTCCTTCTTTTTCTTCTTTTTTTTTTTTTATTATGTGTTATTGGTAAAAAAATAGTTAATATAAGCACTCTTTGCTTGAATTGTGTTTCTGTTTCTAAAGCAGGAAATCACTTTATCACCTCTGTTCTTGATAAATGTATCAGTAGACAAATTCCTCCCTGTATATATATGAGTGCCATCTTGATAGATGGGACTCCCACATCAAAACCTGTAATCTGATTTATGTAAGGCTCTGCACATGGCAAATCAGATTGCAGAAGATAAGTTATGAGGGACATGCTCTTTGCACTATTGAGTAGTGTTGGTAGACGGCTTAAGTTTATTTACAGACTTAAAACAAAACATTAACATCTCCTGTGCAAATCTTTTTTCTAGCTATTTTATTTTGTTATTGTTTTGCTGATATAAAGTGCCTTTCTAAGCGGAATGTGTTTTTTTTGCTAAGCATATATTTCGACACTGTAAAGATTTCCTAATTTTGTATAAGACGCGTAAAAGATGTTTGTAGTATTAACCATAATGCACCTATTTACTAGAATTAGGAGAACTAGGAGATATGTTAAGTGTTATGTGGGTTTAAGTATTTCTAAAATTATTTTAAACTAATTCCGCCTTTGAGTGAAAATATGATACAGCAGGGCCTGGCAGGAATATATAGCACCTGTTTCTTATCTTGTTCCGACTGTGGCTTCAGAAAGTATTCAGACCCCCTTCACTTTCTTCAGTGCAGCAGAATATTACTATTTTTATTTATTTTTTTTGTACGCTTCATCATATTTGTAATTTTTACCAGTCATGTCTCTCTCTGCAGGCAGTTCCTTTTACCTCATTGCTTGGTTTTTGCTCTGATATACATTGTCAGCTATGAGACTTTCTTTAGAGTTTTGTGTGCCTTTCCAAATCATGTCCAACCAACCTAATTTACCACAGTTGAACTCCAATCAAGGTGGAGAAACATCTCAACAGTGATCAGGAGAAATAGGAGGCACCAAAGATAAATTTCAAATGTTGTTGCAATATGTCTGAATACTTATAATGTAAAAGTGATATTTCAGTTTTGTCCTTTTTAGTAATTTTATCTTTATCCTAAAAAATCATGTTAGACATTCATTAACTTCTGGAGCAAGTTGTGCTTTGATATGCAAAAAGAAACAACTGCAGAGTTTGTCTTGGTCATTAAAGAGTTACACGATGTTGAAGAGCTCAGTCCTTAAGATCACCCACAACCTCAGCTGTTTTTAGCAAAAGATTTCTGCAAATCATGCAAACTGCCCTCCTCCAAGCCCCTGTCCTGCACAGAAGCGCTTGTATCTAGGAGTCCTCTGTATGTTGGATGTCCTTAACCCGGGGAATACCTGTACTTTGAGACACTGACCTGAAACCTGAGCATGCGCACACAAGGGCTGTGCTAGATCAGAACTGTTTACTTTCATACTTTTGTGGAATGGAAAGATCTTGATAATATGTAGGCTACCAGCATTTTCAGAAGATGATCAGTAACCTTCCTAGCGGTAACCCCGAGTGTGACTCTGGGTAGACAAAATGTGCTGAAAGCGGTAACCCCCGAGTCACACTCGGTAGGTAAACCTATGGGAAGTAATAGTAAATACAGCCTTACCTGATCCGCCGGCATCCCGTGCCGTCCATCGCTGTGATCCCTGTCTTCTTCCTCCGGCGTCTTCTGCACATGAGTCACCGGGGAAGTTCCCGGTGAGGTCGGTGGGTGTGTATGTTGCCGGTGGGGTGGGAAATTCAAAATCCATTTGTATTGCATTCAATACAAAAAAACTGTATTAAATGCAATACATTGGATTTTAAAGTGTAAAAGCAGTACATTGTTTTCAAGAACATTTATTTTACAGTATAATAAAATAGTATGAGTATAATATTTATTTATTTTTTTAAATTAAAAATATATATATATTTTTTAATTTATTCAATGTATTATTTTTACATGATTTTGTGTTTCAAACCTGTATTATGCTCATACTATTATACTGTAAAATAAATTTTCATGAAAAACAATGTACCGCTTTTAGATATATAAAACCGGAAAAAAAAAGAACCACTAAGGAGTTTAATATTAACCCTAAATTTTTCTATTCATAACTTTTTTCTCCTAAAAATATAATGACCACTATATCCATTTTGGGCCAGAAAATCATCACAGTAAAACTTCGGACCACCTATTTAAACTAAATATTCATCTTATTTTATCTAAGTGAAACATTATTTTTTAAAAGTTTTAAAGATAAAACAAAGTCAGAGAAATAAAGTTTTTTTCCAGTCTGAGCAGTGGTCATATTAAAATGCAAGAATTCAATTTTGTCCCACATTTAACTTTATCAAAATAAAGCTCAACTCTTCTTATTATTTTTCTGTTTAAAAAGATTCATTAGATTCTACTGGCTATTGATATGAACAGTTAATATTCTTTTTATTGTTATGCAATGTGTGTGTTTTTGGTGCCAGACTATAGTTGTATATCTGTTTTTTTTTTTTGTTTTTTTGTTTTTTGAACTGGCTAAATTTTTTTCTAAGTTACTTAAAATTTTTTTATTTTTTTTATTTTACCTTTAGGCAGCTGATGTTAGATGCTTGGGAATTACCTATGGGTACAAAACTGTAAATGCAAACAGCTAGCATTCCAACCTGTTTTCCCTCCTGTATGCCACCTCTTGCAACAAGAGACTTATCTTAATTGTTTTTTGTAGTAAGAAGAGGCATCATTGAGATATACAGTCAAGTGTTTGAAGTAATAAGTATGTAATTGTACCTGCAGAGGCACCTTTTCGACCTCTTCTGTTGAATCTTCATTGAACAGCTGCACTAATCCGTTTTGAAATGATGCCACCATATATATTTCCTTTAACCCTCCTATTTGTCCAGCTGTGAATTTAAATTGAATTTTTATATATGTATAACCCGTTTCTCTGAGCTACGCACACAATGCTTACTAACTCCTGCTAGGAAAGCACATTCCTTGGTACAGTGTTTTTTTCCCATTCTTTTTTGAAGCAAAATACAGTTGATCCTTTTCCCATGTGCAATTCCCTAAATAAATAAAATACTTTCCTATTGTACACTTGTACTTGGCTTCTTTGGCCTTTTTCATAAAGCTCTTGGTAATCTTCGTTTTGTTTTGTATTGTTCTTTTTTGTTTGTTCTGCAATGTCCTGAAGTTGAAGGTCATCCATGTAACAGCTGCTCCTCTTTCGACCTTTCATGATCTTGACCTTCTCTTCTTGTATATCAGTCAAACCAATCATATGTTCTTTATGTTCCCTGACCTTTGTTTCTTACACTACAAATAGATAGAGTACAACAAAAGACTTTTGGGTATGATCAAGTCAGTGTGTCAGAGAACTGACTTCTTATGAAGTATTTTCTTGAAATTAGCGGTAACAGTTTATAGAATATTAGTTAAAGTACCCTTTGTAAGCACTTTTTTAATTACTTCAATATTACTTTTATAAATACTTTAATCAGTGTTTGTTAAACTCTTAGTACATTAGCAAAGTATACAGATGGTAATTAAACATGCTATATGTTGATTTTTGTGCTGTCCTGTTGTGTAATGAGTTCTGAAATAGTAGAATAATCATTGTAACTAATTTAGTAGGACTATGGCATTTATTGTAGGAAAAAGATTACACAGGAGACACAATATTACTTGATACATATGACAGAAATCACCTGCTGACATTGATTTAGGAATGAAATTGACTTTGTTAAAGTTGTTTTTTTCTATGTTGGTTTCCCCTCAGAGCAATTAATTACTATTAATCACATGGCAAACATAACATAAAACACTATGCAGCATGCAACGATACATGTCACATTTAAATAATCTGCAAAACAAATAAAATTAGTCCCAGGTAACCATAAAAGCTTTCTGCCACTCTGTTCCCCAAGTAGACTTAGTGCTTTTGCAGCATTGGTAGGGATTTGGGGAATTGCAGTTATATCCAGAATATGTTGTGGAAAATCCTCAAATAAATCTACATGAAATTTGGCCCAACTTCTACGTAGTGTATGTCTCCCTACTGTATAGTCTAATACAATGTATGTGTTTTAAAACATATTGGAGGTTATTCAACAGAAAAGCAACAATAGTTTTGCTAAAAAATCTAAGCGTGTCTGGAGTTAAAACAGCATTTCTTAACTAGAACAATACAAAGTAACACCAACAGATGCTCTGTGTAACCTGAAAACAAGGAACTAAACTTGTGTTTCTTAAAATGTTTATCTACTCATATGAATTTTTTAGTTCCCCTTGCATTCAAAATCTTTTAGGTTATCAAATACAATAATGGGTAAAATTCAAGAAAAAAAGCAATTGGAGTGGGAATGGTTGGTGAACTTATAGGTTACAGGATAGCATTGTGGCTTATAAGTGGGGTTGCTTGCCCCCGAACTCTATTTAGGCAAAAAATTTTTTCCTCTTCAAAAGGTTGTCTTTACATTTCCTTTAAACTGTCTTCTCTACAAAATGTGTGGTTTTGCAGCATGCCTTGGGCTCAATTTTTATTACTGAAAAAATGTTTTTTAAAAATGGGTAAATGAATGGTACCAACAACATTTTAAATATTAACAAATAATGAAAATGATCTGACATTTGCAAATCTTTGCATAACATGGTTTTCCTTTTTGTTTTGCAATGCTTCAGGATTTAAATGCGCAAGTGAGTAAATTCTTCTTTGTGTAATGCTCGAAATAACTCTTTTGTCAGATTTGTCAGAGTGTCTTGTAATTTTATTAATCAAACTTTCATAACTGTAATGTTTCACTGCAAAAAATATATAACAGTTGCCTTAACCAGAATACAGAAAATATATTACACCTACCTAAGGTTTTAGGTTTAAATTAGTTACAGCAGTAGAACCTTAGGCCAGCCCATTCCAAAATATTGTTACATGAACTTGGTGCCCAGTTCAAACTGCAGGGTATGTTTTTTTTTTTTCTTTTTTTTATTCTGCCCACAAGTTTTCAGCAGGGTTGTAAACACAGTAATGACTTTTTTGCCAGCAGTCTTTTTCTCAGCATTCCTCACAGCTCTCTCCACTTTCCTTCTAGCCCCTTCTAGATAACCTTTTACCCTGCTACAATATATCTGAAAATTGAAGTGGCAGGACTACAGTAGCAAGTAAGATGAGGACAGTTCACAAAATATCCTCTGACCCTAAGTTAATTCCAAAATGTAAAAATGTGACACGCATTTCTCTTCCTTACCATTTTAAAAATCAAATATAATTCCAACTAAATACCTGGTGATCCTGCCAGGTCCCTTCTCAATGCAGAGCTACTTTTAGTTACAAGCCCAGAAGACTATAGAGGCAGGCCTGTGTTACTGTGATTAGTTTGTGTGAGGTACAATAAGCCTGTAGTCCCGTAGTCGGCTTACAGGCTGCCATTCTTCTCTCTAGCCCTGCAGAACCTTACTGTGGAGCCTGCAAGGAATCCCGATCATAAACAGGAGTGTCCACCCCTCATGCAGAAAAAAAGAATATATATAGTGGTCACATTACTGCTAATAAATAAAAAAAAAAAAAAAGACAAAACGTGTTTAAAATAGATATTTGATAACCTAATAAATTAGAGTTTTAGAGCTACCATGCTAAATGTAGTTCATACAATTGCATTGTGTACATAAGTTTTAAATATAATTACATTAAATTCTTGTACACTATTTGTAAGTTATTGGCTTACTAACCTTTTACCTAATTGTTTCAATGTTCTCTGACCATACCATGACTCTGGAATAAAGGCAAAAACGTCTTTTAAAAAATAATAGAAATACACTGTTTTACTGTTTAATTTTTTATGTGCAGGCAAGGAAGCTGGAGGAAAAAGAGCGTGAGCTTAAGAGGCAGGATGAGTACTACAAGGAGCAGCTAGCCAGACTGGAAGAGAGGGTAAGTGTTTATTTAAGGGTTTCTACCAATGTATTTTATGTTGGTGGGTGTAGCTTATCTATCTAATGCTAAGTATATTTATATCAAGCACAATGCAAAACTCCTGCAGAGCAACTATATCAATGTGTGTAGTCATTAGCACAATGAGAGACTCTTGGCAGGATCTTTCTGGGTAAAGCTGTCTGAATTAAAAGTACTCAAAGTATGCAACTACAGCAAGTTGGGATGTGCTTTCCCTTGCCAAAACAGTGTCAGTACCCTTAGAGCCACTGATCCAAAACAACCGTGTATGTAGGCAGTGCAGTGAAAACTCCTGGTCTGCACACTTCTTGGTCAATGGATCAAATGGTGTTATATTGCAGCCAGGCAACTAACATTTTTAGAAACTCATATTCAATGACTCATATTTTTAAATACAGGATTTCTTCAAGGGCAACATGACCCAAAATGGATGTGGAATCCAAATAATCTGTTCACCACATAAAGCAGTATCTTTTTGGGTAAAGTTGGTCTTTTTTCTACCTAAATGTTTTACAGCATGTGTAGAATTTGTTTTGCTTTACTCAGAATCATGTTGATTTTATGTTTTTTAAGGGGAAATAATAATGCATGCATTATTATTACCCTTGGCAATCTTATTACTTGCTAGAAAAAGGAGATAAAGTTTAGCTCTATTTTAGGTAACTAATCTGAAGAAACACACAAATAAGTGTTTGATTTTCTGAAGTTTATACTTTTTCCTCATCTGTGGTGGAAATTATTCAAAAGGTCACCATAGAGGCCAGGCATGTGGTATTTTTGCAAGTAGGGGTACATTGGCATCCTCCATATTTCTGTCAGGAAAGTTTTTTTAATTATATAAGAATCTTTTTGACTTAAAGAGCTAAACAGGTTCCTGTTTAGTTGCAAACTATTTTTGTTGCAGTTTATTCTTGATAGAAATGGATTGGTCACACATCATGCCTGTAATTCCTTCAGCACCAACAACTGGTTTCCTTTGCATTTTAACTATTATTACAGAGAATCTTTAATTGACTATTAGGAAAGAGAAACCAGTAATTTACTTGTTTTACTTTTCCAGTATGATCCTACAAATTAGGTTGCTTATGAAAATGGGTAAACTTTTCCATTTTTTGTAGCAATGTGTCGTAACAGAATATAGCGAAAATTTACCAGGATTTAGTAAGCATTGCTAACACCAACAAGACAGGACTTAAAATAATGTGGAAGTCTAAAAAAAAAAAAAAATTTCTAGTAGCCCTCCGAATTAAAATCTGTAATGCAGACATCTTGATCGTTTCACTTTCAAGCCTACAGTGTTTTCAGTGCCCCTCTGAAATGCATGGATCGTATTTTCTGTGGACCTAGCACAATCTTAAAGCAAAACTAAAAAAACAAAATTAAAAACAAAAAAAATTACACTTACCTTTAATTCCGCAGGTCCCACAATAGTGCTGGTCCTTCCCATGATCCAGTACTGCATTGTGCCTGAATTCCTCTTCGTCCTGGCACAGAGGAAGCGCCGCCATCTTTGATCTTCACTTCTATCTTCTTCTTCTGTCTTATTTTTTTTTTTTATCACCTGCACAGTGTAAGATTGGGTGACACAGCTGCCCTGAAGGAGAAAAAGAGACAGCTGATCTCAATGCACATGTGTCAGATCAGCATTTCTTTCATCTAGGAGGAAAAAATGCCCCTTCTGCGCATTCCCAAAATTAGGACATGCGCAGAAGGAGCAGTCAGAGCCTACTGGGATTTTCAGCATGAGTATCTCGGGAGGCTCTAAACTCCTATTCAGTCTTGTCTGCTGCTTAAAGGGGCAAGTTTAGTTACGCTTTAAATATCCACAAGATGCCAAAAAGGCTTCTTGGCTGTAAGGGTTAGACACATGCATTGAAAAGTTGTTCTGTGATTCCATTTTGTACTTTGATATGGCAAGTTGGGTGGACGGTGGATTTTAGCATGTACATTTAGTTTTTGCATTTGAGGGCTTTTTGAAGTGAACACCAGGAGGAGCTTAAACAAACTCCATTCAGGTAGTGGCAATGGTTCAAACCAGGGATGCTGCAAAGCCAGAATGCTGGCCACAGAACTATCATGCCACCCACATATATTGTTACTTAGGCAGTTACCCTAAACCTTGTTGTTTGAGCAACATAGTAAGAACATTTGAATATATTGACTAAAACATTTCGCCACATTTTAAGGTATATTCTGGAAAAAGATGACCGTCACCCTACATCAGCCTTCTTGGTTGACATTTCGTCACCGAGGACTGCAAGATTTTTTTTAAAATTGACAGTCGTCATCTGCTTGTGGATGTGTATAATAATTTCTCCTCATAAGGAGCAGGCTGAGCTGACACTAATCTGTTCTCTTGTCATCAGCCTTTATTATTATTGCTTCTACTCTTCTCCTCTTAGCGCAATATAGGAAGCATCTAATTGGAAAAACCAAAGTAATCAAAAAGTCAATTAATCATATAGATGAGCTGTGACACTTAGTGATGCAATCACCAGGAAACATTGCCAGCTAGCAGGCAAGGTATTAGAAAGTGCATTTTCATTTGCTTATAATGTGAAGATTTCCATGACATTTACTGCAGAATAAGTGGCCTTGACACAGTTCTCATTGACTGTTAAGTAATCATATAATTCATTTCAAAGTCTGAAACTTGTTTGAAATGTTGGCTTTTTCATCTGCTTCAGCTTCCTGTTGCTTTATGAATATTTAGATAAACATAAATTGTATGAGGTAATATATGTTAAGGTTAGGGGTTTGTGTTTGAAAATCTTCATGAAATATCGCAGGGAACTTATAATGTACCATCATTACAGCTCGCAAACTGCAGATTAAGTTGTTACATTTACTTTTATGGTAAAGTGCTGTTATTTTTACTTGTTTTCTGTTTCAAATTTCAGTATTCTGTAAAATCATGCATTTTGTTAACTGGTATATACTGAAACTTATTGCATTTGCTCAGCCATCTTGGTTTGAAGCTGTCAAAGAAAAGTAGCAACCTTATACAAAGGTCATTGTTGATATAGATCTCACAATACTTCTAACAGATTTATTTTCAAACAGTGAGTTGGTGCCCATCAGTATGGTTTTTGTAGCGCGTAGGAATGTGTTTCTCTCCATTACCGCAAATATGAACTAAATTCTCTTTAGCTCTGATAAATGACACATTGGCACCTACTACACATTATTAATGCAAACCTTGCAGTAAAAAAGAAAGTCAACTTTTAATATCTGGACCCTCTTTCCCTGTAAAAATCGCTATTGTTTTTCCAAAAATGTACTTGTAAAGAAGAAAAGTTAGGTCCTTTACTATTTTTAAGCTTGTTCACCTCTCGTGGTGTATAAGAATATGACACAATGCTTCTCATCTCATAAGTGAATTATACTGCAAGTTGCACTTTTTCATTTTGTTTTGCACCAAATTGTGTTTGAGTTTTTAAAATCTTGTTCTATAGGTGGCAGGAAATATGCTAGAACCAAATATTTCACTTTTCAAAAACCCTCACAGGTTTGGTAGCAGGACCCTTATAGGCAAAGTCATACCTGACAAATGTACCTGTCTTAGCTCAGCCTCTTACATCTACAGTCTATTTAGTAAAATAAAGTAAAAGCAATATAGTTAACCTTAAGCTAAGTACACACATTTATTTTATACATACTGGAAAAAAATAATTTGTTATTGTTTTAATTAACAGAACAAACAAGCACTTTTCACAGAGCTCTTTGGAGAGGGGAGGGAGTGGTGTTAACAAAATACCATTATTTCCACACTTAGCTGTAAGGGACTATAAATGGAGAGTTAAAAAGACAGCAGTACTAAATATATAAATCTGTGCGCTAATGCTGTCTCATATACAAAGTATTAAATAGTATTACCAGCCCTGTCTGATGCAGTAAATAGGATTTCACCATTATGATGTGTTAGGATTTTCAACAAAATCAAATTTATGAGACCCTAAACGTCCATCTCTATGGCAGAGCTGCTTTATCCACGAACACTGCCTCTAACACTAATCCTTTTGGTAGGATATATTCTTAGCAATTGTGCAGTGATAATGCAATGATTTTGTCTTCTCTCTGTTCATGGCTTAGCAAGTGTCACTGCACTATTCAACACTTGTCTGTAAATCATAATGAGAATATATTAAGGATTACCACAAATATTGTTTGATCAGTAATAGAGAGTAAGTCCACCCAAAACCAAAAACTTCCTGTTTGATCATTTGTATAGTCACCAGGATAAGTAGGGAAGTGCCTCTCCAGTAGTGCCCCATATAGCAGGTAAAAACCTGACAGGGGTCCTGCTTATTAAACCCCACTCTTTGCATTGGTATATACACATACTTGCTGCTTTATTAAGTATACCTGGTATACAACCGCTTGTTAATGTCAATATCCAACCAGCCAATTGTATTTCAGCAACTCACTGCATTTAGACATGTAGACAATGTCAAAATGACTTACTGAAATTGAAACTGAGCATCAGAATGAGGGGGAGGGAGTGTTTTTAAGGGACTTTAATAATGGCATGGTTTGGTCAGAGTATTTCCTAAATTGCTGATCTGCTGGGATTTTCATGCATAACAATCTCTAGGGTTTACAGAAAATTATCCAAAACAATAGCAGTTCTCTGGGCGAAAAAAATTGCTGATGCCAGATTGGTTCGAGCTGATTCAGAGGCAACATTGAAACAAGCACTTGTTACAACTGAGGTATGCATAAGAGAAATTCTGAATGCACCTCACATTAAACCTTGAAGCAGTTGGGATACAGGGGCAGGTGACCACACTGGGTGCCTTTCCTGTCAAAACAAGCACCTGAAGCTACAGTTCACATAGCCCCACCAAAGTTGTACACAAGAAAACCGGAAAACCACTGGCTGGATTTCTACTTCAACATTCAAATTAGATCAGAATTTTGCATTATCATAAAACATGTTATTCTTCCTATCTTGTGTTAGCAGTTCATTCTATTGGTATATTGGTACAAAAGAGCCCAAAGTGGGCCAAGAAAAAATCCCCCAGAGCAAGTGATAATTATTTAAATGTCACAATCTATTTCCAGCAGGATAAAGTGCCATGGCATGAAGCTCATTTATTTTTAAATTTGTTTCCTGATTGTGATTGTGGGTTCACTGTATACAAATTACCTCCACAGTTACTAGATCTCAATCCAATAGATCACCTTTAGGATGTGGTGGAACGGAAGACTTGCACAATGGATGTGCAACCAACAAATCTGCAGCGACGGTCATGTCATATTCCAGGACTGGCAAAGTGTACCCAATAAATCAGTAGGAGTATGTCCCAGCTATTAGACATTTATAGCAATGAAGAAATGTGGAGCAGGCTTACTTGTAGCCAGCCAAATCTTCAAGCATATGGTAGCCACCAGAAGCCCAGCCCTATCCTTTGCAGGGTCTTTCGGTCTATAGCTAGTTTTATTAGATAAGCTTTTGCATTTAGAAAACATTCACTCAAACTTACACTTTTTTAATTGTATGTTTGAAGCTTGATAACATTTATGAGGAGACCTCCATTTGTCTGCCATTTACTTACACAAAATCTACTTTTTATGAAGTAGCCTGAAAAGTGAACATTTTTTTTTTTGGGCAGCCTGACCATGTTTTTGCATTACTAACTTCAATTCTTGTATTGAACAAAGTTGCATGTATTCTCAATTACATCCAGACTAAGTCAGGATGTTAATGTTCTAAGAACCATGTCACAGTTACTATGTATCATAATAACAGGTTTTGTTAAACAATAAATGCTTTTACATTACTTTAGCACAGAGGTCAGCAAACTTTTTGGCCACTAGGCCACTTCAGGGGTAGGCAGGAGCACACTAGGCCGAACTCTTTCTTGAGCCTAATGGCTCTGCCCACCACCAGGAACTCCCCCCTGAAGGGAAACTCCTCTCCTCCGTATGCTATGTCCCCTATTTACCTTGACGGTGAAAGTGTTGGCTGCATTAAATAGGGAAGGGAGCCACAACACGGAGGCTCAAGAGCCGCATGCAGCCCTGGAGCTCTGGCGGCTTCAGGGGTTTGTTCCAGCTCCGCCGCTGGTTTCCTGGCCGTATCAGCCAGGGAGCATTAGGCTGTAACAAACTACCGGCTAGGCTCGGAGTTTGCCGACCTCTACTTTAGCATGTTTGTCAAACTTTTGAAAATCTTGCACACGCATCTACCTCAAAATAAAACAAATCTTTCCTAAGGTATGAAATATAAATGTGACATTCATTTTATGGTATTTGCTGCAGGATTTGTCCCTGTAAGATGTCAGTGTCTAAACTCTATAGAGCAGTCACAGTACTAGTACTGACTAGGTTTTTATGCTTCTCGTTTGTATGGCAATGGTCCTTTGCTGTTGTGTACTTCTCAAATCAATGCAGTGCTGTGTTTCTTTTTCACATACTGGATATACAGTGCTTGACATGCCACTTCTCTTTTTAGTAAGTGTGACACTTTGATGAGAAGGTTGCTGGCCTGACTCTGGGAGATTAGACAATTTCCTGCCAATTTTAAGATGTCAAATTTTCACCTGTCAAATGACTTACATATGAGAATATTACACCTAAGCAACCATTTCTCCACCCAGTATCTAGGAATTCCTGTATTCTTTTTCAGATTTTGTCTACACTAAATATTTTCTATTTTCACATTTAAATCATTCTCCTTTGATAACCTATTTCTCTTTAAATGATTACTCATCTGTAGTTATCTTTTTCTATTTTTATTCTTCATACTACTGTGGCCTCCTTCTCATTTTAAATGTTGATGGCTATTCTGGCTAATCCAGGGCATGACAGTAACGGCCTTTTCACTCCAGTATAAAAGAACAGTATATAAGTAAAGTCTTAAATGTATAGCCTGCCAACAGATGAAACACATATTCTAAAGGTGTATTTTAAAACTTGGAATTCTATTTATGTTTTATTTTTACATTGAAAAAAGTATAAATGATTAGAAATTCTCTTGAAAAAAATAAAGGATAAAAAAACCTTTGCACTTAATTTTTAAAATAAAAAAAAAAAGAGTGAGAGAAAGTTATGACAAAATAAAATTTCACTCGAAAAGAGGTATGAAGAAATATTTTAATTGGACAGTTGCCCAACTAAGTAAACTAAGAGACGGTTTTCCATAATTTTTTTGAGTTTTTGGAATGCAACACTGCTTTAACAAACAATTGACTAAGATCTGGTGACTGGTGCATGATGCAATATATGAGAAAGCATTCCTGAGCTTTAGCTGAGTGACAGATCACATTGTATACAGCCACATGAACTCCAGAAGCACTTGTCTACTTTATACATTACAATATATATTGTGCAATTCATCGATAACAACATGACATAAGAATGGTCCATAGAAACCAAAATCAACATCGAGTTGAATTCAAAATCACAGTGAAAATCAAAGTAAAAAACTGATATCACAGAATTATTAAACTTGCATGACTTTCATTCCAACAAATCAAGGCTCAGTGGCGTGTATGGCCGCTATGTGCCTGTATGGAGTTCTGATTACATCTCCTGAGGTGTCTGGTTGTTTGGAATTAGATATATTTTCTCTTTGTATTGTTCTTTACTGCAGGTGTTTATGTGGAAAGTACAAAGGTTTCAGACTGGAGGTTGGTTGGGCTGTACATTTGTTTTCATAATTTTACCCTTGGGTGGTATTTAGTAACAGTGGGAATTTGTTTTTCACATATCTATATGTATATTTGTGTTCCTTTAGACTTATTTTCTCTTAACAATAGTGGGTTGTATACATTTTAGCATAATTTTTATTATAGAAAAACTGTGCATAGCCTCCTAATAAACGAAAAAAATGTGGTGTCAGGGATTGAATATCATTTTTTTTTTTTGCATAATGCAATTAATAAATAAATATATATATATTCAACGCAGCTGTTGCGTTTAACTTTATTGATCAATCTAGGGAAAGATAAATCCCAGCCTCAAATAATATAATAGTGAATGCTGGTATTGTGGGGACGGTGACTTGATGGAAGACCATTCATCATCTCAATTGGAGTCCTTTTCATTCCCAGTAAAGGGTCTTTATGCTTCTTTGCCTTGTGCCTGTTAGAGTACAATCTGTACAATAATAATATTAAAAAAAAAGTGGTAAAGGGGAGCTCTATAGAAATAATACATACTATTTAGCTGTAACCACTGGAAATTGTGTATGATGTTTTCAATGTAAATCAATTAACACTTTCAGTAGTAGCTGGCGAGATGACGGCACATATTTTCAGCACACATATTCTGTTTTTTAGACTCACATGGGAGCTGTCTGGAGTCTTCTGCAGTTTCTGTAGTTGTAGTAGCACAAATAAGACATGCCAATTGTGCTAATCAGATGTCTGAGCATTGCTATACTTTTTTGATAACCTCCAAAGTAACTTTGGATTTAAAGCGGAACTTGGTACTCAGAAACTAAACTCGGTGCTCGCCTGTCCTCATTCCCTTGCAGGGCTCACAATCTTCTTCTTTCTCCTCTTCCTGGTGATGATCTTCGGCCATTTTGATTGGCAGAGGCCAGAACTTAACTTCTGGCTGTTCTTTCAGTCTCAGCATGCGCTAAGAAGTTGGGATTGCCTGGTATCCTGGCAGCCAAAGCTGAAGCTGCACAGCTCACCTGAAGCGATCAGGCAGGTAGGAGTGATTATAGCAGAGGGATATCACCTGTCCCTTTCTGCAGTAATGGCCTGCCTGATCATTAAAAATGGGAACTTTTCTTAATTCCCCCTGCTTTTCACATATGCTTTTGTTTCCAGTGTGTATTATGCTGTTCTTATGATCAATATTTGTGTTCTTGTTAAACGTTTTAATTTGCTATCTCCTCTAAGGCCAGCATCCCAGAGTTCTCTTTTCACTAGTGACACCGGTATTTTGCATGTAATATTTAAAGCGGAACTAAACTAAAAAAAAAAAATTACACTTACCTTTAATGTTGTGGATCCCTTGGTGGAACTGGTCCTTTCAAGTGTGAATGTTAGCCATTTGCTGCATTAGTTATGCACTGGTCATGTTTTTAAAAAAAATTTAATGACACCATGATAAAATAAAATTAGATGCTTTAAAAATTCCTTGATGATCTTACTTTTCACTAATATGTGTGTTCCTTTCAGCTCTGTTTTTAATGCTAATTGCACCTACAACTTTGGCTTCTCATAAGCATCTATGCTTAACTCTGGAATATTTTGTTTTTAGGTTCTACTTGAATGCTCAAACTAAAAATTCTGTAGTATTACGGGACATTTCAGGTGAAGGTACAGACTTCTTTTAGGAGATCCTTGCGTAAGAAGAATTTGGGTCAAAAAAGTCATTCTGTAGACATCAGTGTCATAGAATGTAAGAAATAAATACATTAGGGCAGACCTTAAATAGATTAGTGTTTTAAAGTTGCCTAGTAATGTGTGTATGACATTCATCAAATATTGCAATTTCAATGATGCACGTTTAGGCTTATTTACATGGAATGTATTTACTGCCATCAGACCACCTTAGGGTAAACTTTACCTACCTTTTCTACCCAAATGAGAGTGGGATGCTCAACTGGAGAAAGTAATTGAATAGGGCATGATCCTAACATTTTCAACAGTTTTTTTTTTTTTTTTAATTTTTTTTTTATTTTACTGGAATGTGAGACATAGAAAAATTATAGTGCAGGTTGTTGCTAAGGAATTTTGTTGAATTTATTTTTTTGTCTTTACAGAGTGCACAGTTTTATAAAGTTACCACTGATCAATACCAGGAAGCTGCAAACAGTGTGGAGGCACGATTCAAGTAAGTTGCAATGGTGTCTTGGTGGGTCATATACCTAAAATGTGTCATGGATATACCAGTTGGCATTGCTTTTTATTATTTTTTTTTTTCCTAAGCAAATTTGGTTTAATTTTCAACATGTATATATATAATCACTATATTGTCAATACTCATGTACCTGGTTGCAGCGGAATATAAGGTCATAGGGAGAAATGGTTACATGTGCTCTCATTGATTTTTGATCTCTCTGATTTGAAGCTGTTCAAGACTGGACAAGATAGACTATCATGTGTGAAACTGGAATGATATTGGTCCTGGATTTAAAACATTTGCCAACTAAGTGCAAATGATTTTTCAGAAATTCATTCCAGCTTTGTTGGATCAACCAGGTTCACACATATTAGTCTATCTTCTCTTTTCTTGGAGAGCTTTAATAAATCAGGCCTGTTGTAGGAGGCATCTCAGCACAATAAACAAAAACTGATTTTTAATCAGAACCTATCATATACTGTTTTTGCATTTTGAATCACCAACCAGAGCTCATTTAAAATCTATTGAATTATTAAACCTTTCTGCTGTAACCTACTCAAATTTGTCATTATTTAAGCTTACAAAATTGTTGTTTTTTGGAGGGGTACAAACAAGGCTTATATTTTGCAATTTTCTTTTAAAGATTTACTTCTTCTATTTATAGCTAATATTTATTGTAAATATAAATACAATTGCTACATCATTAGTGTGACTGTGCAGACCGCCAGAATCAAATTAGTGTTGCAGGGTAGGGGAGCAGTGTCCACAACGGGAAGGATCAGTTTTGTAATTTTGTAAGCTGTTTAAGTGAGTGAAGATCTACTGCATTTGGGGAGAAAATTGTAATATACAGTGGTACCTTGGTATACGTCCTTAATCCGGTCCAGATCCTTGTACTTATACCAAACGGGACTTATACCAAACAATTTTTTTCCATAAGAAATACAAGGAAAATGATTATTCTGTTCTCATGAAAAAAAAAAATCTTATTGTAATTGGCATAATATACATTGATGGGGCTGTATAAAATAAATTAAACACTGCTTAATACTAAAATACATAAATACAAAAGCAATTACATGAAATAAATGAAAATTCAACCTCCCTTTACCTTACTGAGAAGAGTCGAGTGCCTACTAGAATGGTGCTGAGAAGGGAGGAGGAGGAGATGTTATGTAATTCACAGAGAGTTATAGCGCGGGTTGTTCACTGAATGGTGGCAACTGGCGTAGTGACGCTCGTGGGCAGACGTGGCTTTGTCTCGAGAGAGGTAAAGAAGGGGAGCGCGGTGTTATGACTTATTTTGACCCATACAAGTTCTAGCACAAAGGTTGTATACTAAGCAAAATTTTTCGTGTCCAAACAGGACTTATACCAAGTTGGACTTATTCCAAAGCGGACTTATACCAAGGTACCACTGTATATATATGTACTTTTCTGGTTGTTTTCAATTTTTTATGACAATCAAGGTTAGGTATCTAAATATTATTATTTGTACATATACCAGACCAACTGGATACATTAGTAACTGTTGTTTTCAATGTATCTGCAAAAAATATATTATTTTTGAAATGTATTGTCTTTATAATTGCCATGTAAAATTTCTTGGACATTTTGCTCACTCATAAGTTTTGGGTTTTGTAATTCATTTTATCCTAGATCATGTATGCAAGCAGCATACTGCTGTGCTTCCTCTTTTAGCTAACCTATAGGGCTCTGACAATATGCTACCTTGTATTAAAGAAAAATGTATGTATAGCCATTTTTTCATTACAAATAGAGATTCAAATCTCAGTTTGGACTTAGACTTCCACATCCCTTGTAATAAATGTGTTCCTTATTTTATGTATTCCTCAGTGGAATCCCTAAAGTTCACCCAAAAGGCTGCCTCATTTGTAATTATGCACAAAAAAAATAAAAAGATCTTTAGTATACAACGTAAGTACCATTGAGAACTGACCACAGTAAAGTTTTCAATCCCTAAGTGCAAGGGTCAGCAACAGGGGTGCGTGTTTACAGGTGCTGAGCCCAAATTTGGCCTTTAAGCACCTGCATTCTGCATGGAAAAGAAAGATTGACAATGTTTAATACTTAAAAGGCTTATGTGTTAAAGCCATCTGATTTTATTGGACTGCAAAATATTTTTTACAAATGTAAAATTTTTACCCCCTGAGAAAAAAGAATATATTTTTAAACTGCTGTTCTTTCACCTTAAAAAAATAAGTTATAAAAATGTGTGATTTTTTTGTCTTGGTTTGATATGCATGCACTAGAGTCCTTCTGTACCCTTCAAAGCTACTTATCCAGCAGCTGTGCACATGCATTCATCTGCTCCTCTTAGCCATGACAGAGCAGAGCCCATTATTGATTATGATGGTTAAAGAATCTGAGTGAGGGAGAATGAGGCAAGTCTGTTTCAAGAGCTCTTAATTCATGTGCAACTGTATTGGATTGCGGATTAAACTAATGTGCCATATGCTCAGAGCTTGCCAAGACAAACACCTGTAGATGTTTAAATATTTGTCCCTTCATCTGACAGCAATGAAGCAAGCTGCCTGATGAATAATAAATATTCTATTTCCGCCATTTAATGCCTCCACCTTAAAGACATGAGGAATTTAGTTTATCTTTAATGAAAATGTAAATGTTCTAAAATAAAATAGCTTTGCTCATTTTCAAATTGATTTAATTCAAATATAATATGTGCCTTTTTGTAATTTATGTATTATACGAACGTTGTTTTAAAATACCACTAATTCCTTATTGCCCTAACTCCGTAGAGCTACACCAAACAGTAACAGTTGAAAAATATATTCATTCTTGTTATTTTTCTTTATGGTTGTCACAAAACTGTCAAATCCTCTTGATGGTGTTTTATAGTTTGCCTGGGTAAATTCACTTATGTTCTCTACTTTTAGCATGTGCTGAGTCTGCTGGCCATAACCAGAAAGGTATGCGTCCTCTATAGCAAGTTCTACTTAAAAAAATGCATTTGCAGCCTTGGCAGAGACAAAAAGGTCTCCTGTTCCACAAAAAGGACGTTCCACAAGTAACATTCCCACCCACTGGAATTTAGTTGTCTGTAAAACCAAAGGAAAGTGGTAACTGATTATCTGATGCACTACAGTGCAAAGACCGAGAACTTGAGTTACTTTGATTCAGGGTTGTAGAAGCTTGTTAGGGACAAGAGTATCAATGTTGTCCTCCTGGTAATTTTCATATTAGAAGCCACTCTGGCGTTAGGGTGGAGAATTTTATGTCTAGTGCAGCAGTAAAGGGGGGGTAGGCTACATGAAGAGGATGAGGAGGGTAGGCATCAGGAAGGGTTTAAGTTATCCCCCAGGAAAAGGTGATTAAGGTTAAAGCCCTAGTCACAAAGGGATCAAGGTTCGATAGGAGATTGGGATTTTAGTACTGGAGGTAGGACAGTCTAACAAGAAATACTGTAAGTATAGCTGTCACATTTTCCTACCTACCTTAGAACATTGGTTCTGATTGTAGTTAGCTGTTTACAAAGAGCAACAGCAATTGGCTGTGTGTTCACTTCCATTACCCTGAAATTCACACCAACTGAGGTCTGAACAGAACACAATTTAACTACTGAGGCACTCAGTGCTCCTTATCCTTGACGCTCCCGAGAAGCCTGGAGCTTTTGCCAAATTGGTATTATGGCCCAGGTGGGGGTGGGCTGTGGCACCGGTATTCACCCCTAGATATGCCATTGCAAGGTGACAGAGTAAGATTTCCCTTTAGTGGCAAATCATGCATATTTATATTTAATATTACTAATTGATGTAAGGAAATGCAAGAATTTACAATTGAATACACTGATGTTCGTACAGTAATGAATGTTAGACACTTTTTACTACTTATGCAAAGTGTATGGCGCTTTTGATGTTTGTAAATGCCTAATATTGTGTGCCTAATGGTTATTATTTACTGGCTATGTAGATAAGTAAGGGGACAGTTGTTAATCTCAGTGCTCCCTAGTGCAGATTTGCTATTAACTTATTAAAAACTAAATTCACGTGTTTTCAGTTATTTTGCTTTCAACGTATGGAGTCATCATAATGTGCTTCTGGAACCATTCATATTTTTGTACATCAGAAATGTGTTCTTCAGTAAAATACCAGCAACTTCCTAGCTGGATGACAGGTTTTACTACATCCCTTCCTTCTGAAAATGGAAATGCTGGTGGGTGTAAACTAGCCCTTGACTATCAGGTTCTGTGATGTGAAAATACTTTATTCTCTGCAATATGGCATACTGATAAAATACAATATGCCTACTTGTAGGCACCCTGTATGCATTTGTAGTTATTCTCATCCTCTCTGTAATGTCATAGATTATGTGTCAGTTTAGCAGCAGCATACATTTACTATGTGCATATGTTCTACATTGACCCGAGGGACAGGCCTAGAAGAATGACCCCATCAGTCAACTGAATATTACAGCTCATTTCTATTTCACTGTAATACAATTATTTTCATTTTAAAGGGCATATTTGTAATGAAAATATATTGATGTTGCAGCTTTTTTTAAGAGTTACTCTAAATGCAGAAAATCATTTTCTTGAAGTTTGATGGGTTGGAAGACCAGTATTTGTTGTGTATACAAACCACTTGAAATATTTTTTAATGACATCTTCATGAACTATAGCGCCTGATGAGATCTTAATAACTACCTGATTGTCTGTAATTGTATCTTTGGTAAATACTAATTAGGTTATTATTATAATGGCCAGACAAGAAATTGTGTAATTGAGAACTGTAGTGCTTATTTATATTAATGGTCATTGGCAAGAATGGAACCTTTACATGGGTTGTTAAAAAAAAAATAGCCCACCTTATTTTAGGGCTTGGTGAATTTTTACTTTGTTCTCCTCATTTACCAAGATAACTAAAGATTCTCTTTAACCCCCTGGCGGTCTAATTATGTCCCTATTTCTATGTCAAAATCGGTACATTGTTTTGTGTGGAAATTTGTTGTTTAACCCCCTAGCGCTCTAATTTTGTCCATATTTCCATGCAAAAAGTGTTACTTTTTTTTGCATGGAAATTTATTTTACATTGTAGACTCCAATTCATAACCCACCGAAATATGTCCAATATTGCTATATAAATCCTGTTTAATAATAATAATATTAATAATAATAATAATAATATTTAATAAATGTAATATTAAACATTAAATAGAAAAACCTCTGTTAAAAAAAAAAAAAAAAAATAGTGAAACGTAAAATAACTGTACAGTGGCATGTATAATAAATAATTATATATTATATGAAGATTTCTTTGTATTGGCCTTAATACAGCTATTTTGTATTGAATCCAATACAAAATTATTTAAATTGTCCGTCCAATCCTCCAGCCCGCACCGACGCACGCACCAGCGTCATGGTAAACCCCCAAGAACGTCTCTGCACTTTAGGGATGAAGATCAGAGGAGGACATGTCCCCAGGACCTGCGGGGACCAGCAGGACGCCAGGGGAGGTCGACGGAGCAAAGTAAGTTTTAAAGTTTTATGTGACCCTAAGTGTGGCTCGGGATTACTGCTTTTTGCAGGTAAAATCCACCCCGAGTCACACTCGGGATTACCGCTAGGGGTGTTAATATTTTAGGCCTGTAATTCTTAGGAATAACTCCCGGGTATGATAAAGTTTTTAACACAAATCATAAATTATAATAACAAATAATTATAAATAGTTTTATAAATAAAATATAAATAAAATAAATTTTATTAAAAAGTAAATTTGTCCAACAAGGGTACAATAATAGAATAAACTTTTGAATTTATTATTTGTATTCATTTTTTTATAACTTTTTTTTTTTTTACTGTGATCAATGTTTTTAAAGCAGATTACAATGTAGTATAATACCGCCAAGGTGGTTAACGGTAAACATACTCCAGCGCATTAATGTATAATGTAAATATAGTAATATATAATGTAATATGTTAGCGTTATATAAATACTGTTTAATAATAATAATTATAACCCCATGAGCAGTAACCCGAGTGTGAAAAAAGCTAAAAAAGTGAAATAGAAATGGTAAAACGAGCCTTACCTAATCAGCCGGCGTCCTCCTTCGTTCTCCATCTTCCTTCACGTCACCTTGCTTCCTTCCGGCCAACGTCTTCTGCATCTGAGTCACCGAAGTAGTTCCCGGTGACGTTGGTGCGTGCAGGCGTGGCGGGAAATTCTAATTTATTTGTATTGGATTCAATACAAATAACTGTATTGAATCCAGTACAAAGTAGCCAGTATCTTTTTGATCATTCGCATTTGGGGCGTGGCTTAAAATTCAAATTTATTTGTATTGGCTTCAATACAAATACCTGTATTGAATCCATTGCAAAGTAGCCAATATCTTTTTGATCATTGGAGTGTTACACTGTTACAGTGCCCTGCCTATCTGCAATTACATTTGATTACCAACCTCTGCCTTAACTTTTTCTACCACTTCTCTGCCTGACCTCTGCTTGGATTCTGACCACGCCTCTGCCTCCCGCCTGCCTGACCTCTGCCTGGATTCTTACCACGTCTCTGCTTGCCGCCTACCTGACCTTTGACAACGTCTCTGCCTGCCGCCTATCCTGACCTCTGCTTGTATTTTGACCACATCTCTGCCTGCCCTGACCTCTGCCTGGATTCTGATAATGTCTCTGCTTGCCACTTGCTCTGACCTCTGCCTGGATTCTGACAACATTTTTGCCTGCTGCCAGCCCTGACCTCTGCCATGGCTTCCAAAAGGCGTCTCTCAAGTCAAGCTGCTTATAAACAACTTTCAGACAGCGGGAGCGACTTGGAATCGCTAGTGGAGTCAAGTGACAGTGATTCGCCTGAAGACCTGTCACCGGACACCGAAAGTGACAGCAAAAATTCTGTCACTGGAGTTAGTGATATTTGCACTTGGTGCTCAATTGACATTAGTCAGGATCAGCCAGTGCCCCAAAGATTCTCATTTACTGGGGAGCCTGCTCTGAAGGTAGATGTGGAACACAACCCCTTGGTGTACCTGTAGTTTTTAAAATTATTGAGGAAACCAACAGGTACACCGAGCAACAATTAGCTGCTACACCCAGCAGATTTTCAAGAAGCAGGAAATATGGGAACCTGTCACTGAAAAGGACATTTGGCTTTTTCTGGGGGTAATTATTCTCCAGGGAGTGGTAGGGAAACCTGTGCAGAAGTGGTATTGGTCCATAAAAAGACTGATTGCTACCCCTTTTTTGGCAAAGTCATGTCTGAATATTGTTTTGGACTGATCATGAAATACCTACATTTTACTAATAACACTTTTGATGAGACCGCTCATCCTGCACCTAAACTGAAAACAATTTGGGATCTTGCCAGATGATCTTGGTTAACTTCAGAGACAGCTATGTGCCACAAAGATACAAAAGTATAGATGAAAATCTGATGGCCTACATGGGGAGGCTCAGTTGGATCCAATACATATCCAAGAGAGCACAGATTGGTGTGAAATCATTTATGCTGTGTGAATCAGAAACGGGGTATATTTGGAACACCCTAATGTACACTGGGAGAGACACAAAATTTAGCCCAAGATTCAGCAGCTATGGAGTGTCAACATCATCTGTCCTGTCACTGAGCCATTGCTCAATCAAGGATATTGTGTCACTACCGACAGTTTTTAAAGTTTTAAATAAAATTTTTAAATGCCATCCATGTACTCCAAACAGAAGCTGAAGACCGGAGAAACAGTTGCCTGGCAAAATGATGGCACTGTGATGGCGTGACAAGAAGGATGTCTGCCTTTTGAGCACTGTACATAACACCGCCACTGCTATCGCTAGAACAAGAAAAAGGAAAGAGATCCTCAAACCACAGGTTGTATTGGATTACAAAAGCACCATGGAAGATGTTGACAGAGCCAACCAGGCAATTTCTTTATATCTGGAAAATTATGAAAAAAACTATTCGGACATCTTGTGGAACAGTGTTTGTGGAATGCATACATTCTTTTCAAACAAAACAGGACATGACAGGCCTATACCTCACCCTGATTTCATATGGAAGATTTGTGAGGCCATATGTTTGATGGTCCAAACACCACAAATGGATACAGGTCGAGTTGGACGCCGTGCTACTACAGTGGTGAACCCAGAACGCCTGACTGGTCGTCACTTTATGGACCATATACCACCAAGTGCAAGAAAGGAAGCGCCAACAAGAATGTGCGTGGTGTGTTGCGCTAAGCAGGATGACACCGGAACAAAAATCAGAAAAGAAACCCGGTTCTAATGCCCGGATTGTGATTTTGGACTCTGTCCCTTGTTTTAAAATATCACACCTGGAATGTTTCTTAGTTATTATAAGATGAATGATCAGATGATAAGATAAACGTCAGATTTTTGTGTTTTTTATTTAAAGTTTAATAAATTTAATTTATTATTTTGACATTATTTCGTGTTTCAAACTTTATTATACTCAAATTCTAGTTTGGACATATTCTGGTGAGTCATGCCTAAGAATTACAGGCCTACAATGAAAAAAATGTTTCATGAACAACAGTGTACCGCTTTTAGACATATAAATCCGGACAGAAATGAACCGCTCAGGAGGTTGATACTCTACTTTTTTTTTTTTTAGCAAATTTTTCTAAAGTTGCTTTTAAAGGAGTGTTTTTCTAACCCTATTTTTTATAATAATTTAATAATAACTTCTCCACTTGCATCTAGTACAGCCACCTCTGGCAATGCCACCAGGATTTTTTGCTTCCTGATAGTGCTAAAAGCATTTTCGACAGAATGTGTGAAGGGAAGTTTGTGTAAACCCTAAGTTGACATGACTAGTTTTAAAGAACTACTTTTTAATAAAGGTGTATTACAACAAATGGACAATAAAAAATAATAATATAATTAATTACAAAAATATTCTTAACAATAATAATCTTACAAAAAAAATTGTACAACACAAAAAACTTGGAAGGCTCTTGGATAGGGAACAATGAACCACCTGATCCAAAGGACCACAAAATCCAGACTTAGGAATAGATACAACTTTTGTCATTTTGAACCACATTGTTAGAAATATGTTTTTATTTAATTTTAATTTGTTTTTATTTAATTTTATTTAATGTACAGCGCTGCGTAATATGTTGGCGCTATATAAATCCTGTTTAATAATAATAATAATAATAATAATAATAAAAATATGTTAGAGCTTGTAGGAATTTTTTTTGGGTGGTCACAAAAGCTGATGAAACAACTTGTGAAATTGTTTATATTTTTTGACATGCACCCAGAACAACATTGTTTGGCTTGTATAAATGATCATGTCTTGTTTAATTGTGGAGACTATTTTTTAAATAAATGTATACGTGTGTTTATTTTTTGGTATACTATACTAAAAGCTATAATGATTTCAGTTCTAAACGTGCAGAAATATTGCTTCTAGTGGTAAATCATAGGGCACAAAAAAATTAAGACAGTACATAGTAATCTAGTCTTCAAGAAACAAATCCATCTTGTGAAAGCCAGAGGCTTAATTGTCAGTTTTGTTTACCCCTTCTTCAGATATGCAAAAAAAAAATCCCATGAGGCAAAAGCCAATATCAACACAATTCTTTCCAAACGAAAATAGTTTCAATTTTCCCTACAGCAGTCAAGACATTTAGCTGTTGTGTTTTGATCAATACAGCCCATTAAGTATGCAGTGTAACAAACACAGTGCATGAAATATTAATTGTGTGCATTTTAGCTAGATAAATGTAGTTTTATCTTTTGCAGTTGCTGCCAAAAGTATTCCATATATCATACATATATCAAAGAAATCATTTTTTAAATTTGATATTAAACTGCAATATTTCTTTAAATATTAGTTTAAGGCATGTTAAGCATGCAGTTTAGTTGGAAAAGAATAGTAATGAATACCATTATTACTTATTTATTCTGAACTGTCATTAAACTGTTGTCCACTTTTATCTTACTAGCCCCAAGGGCTGTGGACAAAGTCTCAAAATGCTCAACACACAAACACAAACACAAACGCACACCAGTGATGCCAGGAATTAGCGTAATTATGTGAAAGATTGAAAGATAAGGTAATGTGTTAGGGGAAGGTCAGTGTTGTGAACAAAAACACAAACCATGGGAAAAGATGGTGAACTTGTGATCATGTGATCCTGACTGAGGAGGAGCCTTGTTGAGCTAATAGTGTTTCACAAGGAAACAATTGTCCGCGACACTAGATTAAAAGAATTAAGCTACGTACACACGGCTGATTTTTATCGCTCGATAATCGGCATCGGCCAAATATCGGGCGAAAATCTGCCGTGTGTACAGTCGGTGTCGTCCATCGTCCGAACGACCGTCCTGCCGGATCCACGGATGATGGATAACAACCGATCCTAATGAAAGGGAAGGGGGAGAGGGCGCAGCAGGGTGCCGCTCCGTCGCTCTCCCCCTCCCCTCTCCATAGAGCATGAACGGTGCTGTATGTACAGCACCGTTCATGCATCGTGGTTTAGCTGCCTAAGCTCCCTCTGCCTTCCTTGTATTGAGCATGGCACAGGCAATATGCCAGAGAACATAGCCTTGGAGGTCCTTTTCTTCAACTTGAGACCTAGTTCCCTAAACTGATATTTAAGGATCCTCCATCTTCCATTTATATTGTCATTGGTTCCAACATGGACCAAGACAGCAGGGTCCTGTCGAGCCCCTCCCAGTTGTTTGTCCACTCGGTCCATCACATGCTGAACCCTGGCACCAGGGAGACAGCAAACCATTCGGTTAAAGGGATCCGGGCGACAGACTATTCTATTGGTCCTCCTGATGATAGAATCCCCTATGACTACCAATTGTCTTTTCCTTCCTGCGTTTCCATCCCCACCACTACTAGATGTGCTGCTCTCCCGGCTGTTAGTGATAGCAGTAACATCTAGAGTTGCCACCACTGGGTCTGCCACCCGCACATCTTCACATAACTTTGCAAAAATGTTGGGGTGCTCAAATCCAGGGTGTACGCACGTGCAATAATTGTCGTTGTTAAACAAAGAAATAACGACCGATCAACAATTATTCACAATTTTTTTGGACATTCGTATATTGCTCAATTCTGTACATGCTTTTGGGGGGAAGCCAATAAACCTAACTGCATGTTTTTGGAATGTGGGAGAAAACCGGAGTACCCAGAGGAAACCCCATGCCAACCTGCAAACTTTATGCAGATAGTGTCCAGGCTGAGATTCAAACCCGGGACCTAGCAATGCGAAGGCCAAAGTGCTAACCACTGAGCCACCGTTCTGCTTGTCTTGAGTTGTAATGCCTTCTGGTTTTAGTCACTTCCCCTTAGAATCAGGGTGAACTCGATTTGATGCTTAGAAGGAAGCACATGATGGGTGTTGATGTTTTAATGTATAGCACTGGGTAGTATGTTAGTGCTTTATAAATACAATTTATTATATATATATATATATATATATATATATATATATATATATATATATATATAATGTTTTATGCAAAAATGTTGTCCAGTGGGAGTGTAGATGTTGCTGTCTGTTATGTCTTTTTTCATGTTCTTCTACATAAATATGTTACTACAAAACATTTTTTTTTGTCCTTTACAAAATGCTGTGGATTAAAGGATTGACAATTTGGTACAATTGCTTATCTGTTAGTATTTAAAGAATATTTAAATAATAACAATATATTGCTCACATTTAAATGTACCTTTCAGAAGGTCCTGACGGGCCAAATCTTACATCGCCCTTATAGTGGGTTTTAACCAACTTGTCTCCTATAGAAGTAGTAGTTGGAGAGGTGCTTTTCTCACTTTTGAGGCTTAATGACCTTACGGTCTTGCCCCAGGTACCAGGTGAGTAAAGGAGACCACCTTACTGGTTTGTTTGCCTGATTTAACTTTATCAACATAACTTGATACATCCCTGAGTGCTACAGGTGCATGGTTGTGAGGATGTTTCCTCAGTTATCTGGACTGGGATGGTTCCTTAGTGCAAATGTCTTCAGTTGATGGTTTGGCATCTCCTACTGACTCTGTGGCATCTTTGTCTGCTCTGACTTTTGGTCTCCACTGACAGCATCTCCTCCTTGTCCTGTCTCTGTTCAGGTGTCTATAACCTTCCCTCTCAAAAGGACTCTAGGACATACTAGAGACTCCACTGCTAACCCCACCTCACTGCTTTTTTTTTCTTCATATGGAATACTCTTCAAAGGACAAATAGAACCACAACGCCACATTAGTGTTTGTAGTAAATTATGTTTGTATATGATATGGTGTACATTTAGAACTAAGTTTTTTTTTTTCCATTATACAAGCTCTAAAAAACATGTGGCCAGTTCTTACTGGATTGCTTTTTTTTCTCTCTTTTATTATTATTACTGCATTTGCAGGCAGCAGAGAAGGGAGGTCAGTGGTGCTAACCTTTTGTTTTCCCAGCAGAAATCGTGAACAAGATGAAGTGATCAGAGCAAAATGTCAGTATTTGAGCGCTTTTCTCATTAAAGTCCTGCTCCACTGTTTTATTTTTTTGGTACTTGGTGAAATCTATTTGCATGTCCATCATTACTGTGGATATATAAAATATCATACAGAATATAATGCATTCCTATTTATTTTGTGAATCTGAATTTATTTTTAATGATTTATATATGCTAAAAGTATAAATGTTTTACGTACACAAGTGCAATAATTATCGTTGGAAAATGAACGATTAACCACAGGTCTACGATTATTAACGATATAGTGCACGATTCTGTACATGCTGAAACAATACAATTGTTCAAAGATAATCCCCCAATGATTTACACACACTAGATACAATCGTTTGAACGGTGCATGAAGTGACGTGGAAAATATACTGCAGAACTATCCACGGTCACTACATGACTGTACACATATCAGCCCAAGCAGCCGTTCAGATTCACCTTTTTCCACATTTAGGCAGAATTAACATGCAGCATCTAGATAACGGCAGTTTCGTCTATTTAACCTTTCTTATCCTAAGTGGCAAGAGCTCTCATTTAGAACCTGGTCAGTAGCTAAGTGCATGCCGCTCGGGATAGCCAGAGTAAAGGGGGCAGACCTACACTCAGCTAGCTGGTCTGCAGGTCCTCAGTTTAAATGCAGCCCTAAACGTTATCTTGTTTTGGAGGCATTTCTGTCCACAATTTTCCTCATACAAAAAAGTTGTTGGAGTGTGAACAAACAAAAAAAAAAAATCTGTGAGTTTTGTAATGGTAATAGTAACTACCCTGTTTTCCCGAAAATACCAGAATGTCTTATATTAATTTTTGCTCCAAAAAAATGCACCAGGGCTTATTTTCAGGAGATGTCTTATTTTTTCATGAACAACAATCAACATTTTTTCTTGAACAAAAAATCTACATTTATTTCAAACATATTCCTGTCATCACATTCTGGAACATCATCATAACTCTCAAAACCCTGAATTCCGTCTTGAATTTCTTGTCACTCCATTTTCTTTAGAACTATTGCCCTCAATTTCTCATGTCTAGCAATAGCCCTTTCCTTAAATGAGCACCTATGGTCCATGTATTTAATATTTATTGTAACTTATTTTCGGGGTAGGGCTTATATTTCGAGCATCCTTCAAAATACGGAAAAATCACGCTAAGGCTTATTTTCAGGGAAACGGTAACTAAACAAGCCTCAGAACATATCTTTATAGTGTAATAATTGCCAAAACAAACAGATAGTGGTCTAGTTTCCACTACAAGGAAATGTGAAAAGTGGAACCTAAGTCTGGATGTCTTATAAATAAAAGGTATTTGCATATTCTCATATACTTTTTCTTTGTTTCAGTGAGGTCCCATCCCTGGGATATTTTCACTTCCTCTCTGTAGACTGGCAACACATCTACAGACAACAAGTAGGAATATCTGAAGAGTTTTCAAAGAGGAAAACCTTTTATATATTGGTATTGGTTCTAGGGAATATAAAAAGGTGCCCAGAGTTTGGGTACACTTTTTATGCCAACGTTTCGAAAATTACACATCTAATTTAATATTGACTTTTTGATCACCTTTTAAGCAAAGGAATGTCATCCTCCCAAGAATCTTCATACATGTAAATTAATTTAAACAATGCATAAATATTTGCTCCACCAGAGGAAAGCTAAATTTTGACTTGGGTTGTGGATCATGTCGAAGTTCTGTAAGGTATTGAAATCAGGTGAGTTATAAAGCATCCTTGATCTTTGTCAATTTTTTAAAGTCTTTTCCTACCTTAAAAATATATAATTATCCTTAAAATGACAGCCCTTAAAATTATCCATGGTAACGGAACACTAATGGCTTAAGTGGTTGGTTGATCTGACAGCTTTAGGATGAGTTCCATGCAGGGTCATGGCATAGAAACCATTAATCCAGAGTTACTTCACTTAGACTTGTAATGGAGGAGAAATTAAAGCTTCCTGCCAACACAGTTTGTAATAATAACACATTGTTGGAAAAGTTCCTATTTTATTTTACCAGTCCAGAGAAAAGCTTTGTACATTCATCTGTAAATAAACAAATAGGTGCAAATGGAATCAGTAAATAGGTCTTCTGCAACATGTTAAAAAGGAGCTATTGATTAGCTTTATTAAAAGCAAAGACATTCTGGCTTTTTTGGTTTATATTGGGATGTTTTAGCCACATGATGTGCTATTTGGGGAAAAAAAGAATCATTGTTTTTTTTGGTTTTTCTTCTTTTTTCCATTTCTTACTGTACAAGAACTTAAAAAAAAAAGTCTAGGAGCACTAGTGGAATCCTGAATTATTCTTACATTTTGTTGCAGATATACACAGACTATAGGATGGAACTGTGATTTTGCGGGGGCTGAATTACTATATAACACCTCCTATTGTGTGTTACTTCCCCCACCTCCTAGATTGTGAGCTCTTCGGGCCCTCCTGTGTCACTGTCTGTATTTGTCTGTCATTTGCAACACCTATTTAATAATAACAACACCGGTCCTTATTCATTAATCAACAAGTATTTAGGCTTAACTAGCAATCATTAATTGTTATCTAGAACATAAGGTTAACTTGCAGTTAAAAGTTATAACTCTGGGGAAAAATAAAAAGTAAGAAAAATGACCACTTTAGGAGAAATCTTTGCTAGAACAAGTCCTATTAAACACATATTAGAACTTTATTTACCTCCTAACTTTTATTATGAAGTCCGTGCTGTGATCATTAAAGAAGACTCCTCCAACTTTTGTAAAGCTATTTTCCAGCATGTCCCTTTAGTATATTATTCTCTTGTTATCAGAAGCTAGATTTTCTTTTTCTTACTTCACAGTTGTCCCTGATAGTGTGCAGCTATTCTCTTCTATACATAGACATACTGCAGAACTTGCCAAGTTCTAGGATCAAATTACACAGCATTTCTGTGCCCTCTGGTGCCCAACAACCATGTCATTCCTGTCTAGGCAAGAAATTGGGGAGTATGGATCCACCATAAAAAAAAAAAAAAACATCTAGTAAGCATTCGCAGTAGGGATCTTTGTTTCCATATATTGCAGTACTTGTTACTGGGCATCTGTTTTAAAGCACTTTCTCTCTAGCCAGTGCCTACTATACTTTGCATACTGTCAGATATTTACTTTTATAGACATTATAGTGTTAATATAAAGTTAACAGACACAATGTTTCTTTAGATAATCATGTAAATGAGATGAGCTTGATGAAAATATTTTTACCATTTGTGTTAAAAAAAAAAAAAAAAAAAAACCAACTAAGTGTTTTATTTATAAATATTTATGAATACAGTAAGCAATATTTACCTTTTACGTATTAACTCTCTGCTTCCTAGTTAGCAGTGTTGCACAACCGTGTTCTATACTTTACCTTCTTTCAAGCATGTGAGTTGGCCAACCTATTGAAATCCATGCACCCCCTGTGTAGCTGGTAATTTATCTCAACTGTTAGGACAGGTTTCTTGTTCTGAAAACACATTTTACAATCTTACTACCTTTTGTATTTCAAACATATTTATTGTTTTTTCAAGGGGGGTTTTTTTTATCTTTGAGGGGGAATATTGAAATAGTCACATAACAAAAAAAATTAAAACAGTCAAAGAGTTGAAATTATATAAATTCATGCATCATAAAAAATCCAGGTTTTAACAGGGACTTTTTCGTTTTTAACTAAATTAAAATAGGTTTCCAACTAAATATTGCACCACATTAGTATTCTATTATTATGACATACAATAGTCTTTGTAAATGCAAAATAAATAACTTTTACATTATTTCCTGTTTTAAGTTTTAACCCCCCTAGCGTTCTAATTACGTTCATATTTCCACGCAAAAAGCGTTACATTTTTTTTGCATGGAAATCTATTTTACATTGTAGGCCTTTAATTCGTAGGCATAACTCACCGAAATATGTCCAATATTTAATACATTTGATAATAAACTTTAAATTAAAAAACACAAAGATCTGTTAAAAAAAAAAAAATTGTAAAGCGTTTAATATCCTGTAAATCATCACTGGCCTCCCTCAGCCCTGTTACTGTGGACGAAATCTTAACTCTTCTCTCATCAT
>NC_092859.1:111098807-111105906 GCF_032062135.1 Pyxicephalus adspersus
AACTCTCTGGAATGGTCTTCCTCGTCCTATTCGGCTTGCTCCTACTTTCTGCTCATTTAAAAGAGCGCTCAAAACCCATTTTTTCAAACTTGCCTACCCATCTTCTTCTGCCTTTTGAAACCATCACTCCTTACCACCACTACATATCTCCCATCCTATTGCGTGTGAAATTCCCCCACCTACTAGATTGTAAGCTCTTCGGGGCAGGGTCCTCTCCTCCTATATTACTGTCTGTATTAGTCTGTCATTTGCAATCCCTGTTTAATGTACAGCGCTGTGTAATATGTTGGCGCTATATAAATCCTGTTAAATAATAATAATATAACTGTACAGTAGCATATATAATATATATTATATAAGATTTCTTTGTATTGGAACTCAATAAAGCTGTTTTGTATTGAATCCAATACAAAATAATTTGAGTTTCCCGCCGCTCCTCCTGCCCGCACCGACGTCCCAGGGAAACCCTGGAGATCGTCTCTGCAGTCACGGGCTGGAGATCAGAGGAAAAAGACGTGTCCCGGGGACCTGCAGGGACCAGCAGGACGCCGGGGGATGCCAACGGAACAAGGTAAGTGGTTTTGTTTTATGTTTTTAGCAACCCCAATTGTGACTCGGGGTGGATTTACCATGCAAAAAGCTAGGGATTATTATTTTTCTGGTATAGGTTTTAATGTTAACTTCAGATGCATTGATCCCTACAACTTCTAAGTATTGAATAAATGCTTTTACATGTTTCAACTCTACATTTTATTCAGTCACTACATAACCCAAGTTAAGATATGGATTTTAAATCAAGGGGAAGAAAGGGGGGGGTTAGGAGGGGGGGGTTAACATTTGATTCCTCATGCATTACCTAGGCTGAGAGATAAGAGACCCAAGGATCCCATGTGTTATGAAAAGCTTGAATTTTATCTTTAGATGGACATGTCATTTTGTTGTTTGTCATGATCCCCTACTACCTTTGAATTTGTTTATGGGAGCTCATACAAGTGATTGAAGAAAGGTTTAAAAGACAAATTTGAAAATTATGGATTAATAATACTATTTATGAATGTTTATATACACCAAAAAATCTTCTGTTTTGTTTTTAGTAAAAGCATTTTTAAACCATAATAAATGCCTATAAAAACTTCTATTGATTTCAGTAGTACCTTCCACTGAAACAAATGGAAGAAAAATATAAAATGCAACAATGAGCTCTTTCTTTAACACTTAAAAAATGGGAGCAAACAAATAATTGAACTGCCAATTGGATTGAATGAGAATTTCAAACATGGGTGATAAAAAAAAAAACTTCATTAAAACATTGTATTGTCTGTCTTTTTTTTCTAGAAAAATGTTGTCTTTGATTTAACCTAGTTGATAAGTGAGTTGACTCAGTATATTCTTTCTCAAACTATAACATTACAGTAAGACGTGTTTCTTCTTATATGATGAGTGTGTTCTTGTTATATTTAGCTGACTTGTAAAGTGTATGTGCAAGCTATTGATGCCAGGGAATTTATAAATTCTGGAAATCGATATAACCAGCAAAGCAGCATTTATTAGCAAAGCTTGCAGTACCTTTGTGCGTGCATGGTGTGGTATCCTGCCCCACGTTTTATAGCTGTATGATGTCTGACAGTAATCTCATTTAAGGTTTTCCCACAAGTGAAAAGTGTGCATTAAGCAGCATAACAAATACCTCAAATCAATAGAAAGCCATCACTTTCCCCTGTATGCTAATCCAAGTAAATTCTTAGGCTCTGCTAGAGTTGCTGGAGCCATTTTTGTTGATGCTCATCAATATCACATTGGAGTGCCTAAAGAGATTGGAAATGGATATGGGAGCGTATGAAAATACAATGAGTGCTAGTCATAAGCAGACAGGATGTCAAGGGACTGAAATGGGTATTGACTGTGGAATGAGAAAGCTCATTTGATTTATTACATGTCAGGAACGTTGATGTGTGGGTCTCCGCTAATGTCACCTCTGGCATTCTGTAAAATAATGTTGTTCAACTATTTGCCTTACATGGCATCTAGAATTTAAGTTACGAAAGGAGGTTTTGTTGGTAAAGATAAAGACAGGAAAAATATGACATTGTTTATTTTATTTGCTACTTTTTCAGAAAGTAAGTCTTACTTTTGATTTTTAATTTTTTAATTTTTAAGAAATTCATAAAGTCCTAAATCCTTCAATTCTGTCTGTATCATAGGGCTTGCCACTCCAAGGTTACATTAGTTAAAGCCCAACTATAGGATCCAGAATTTACCAAGCTACCAAGACAGCTGGAAAAGAGAATCCATCCACAAGAGACAATAGGAGATCACTTATTTATTATAAGTGTAGAGGAGTTAAAACTGATCATTTCTTTTTTTTTTTTTTTTTAACACTGGCTTTGTTCTCATTGGAGGGATTATGTAATATTTCATATTTTTTTAATTGTCTCCATTTGTTTATCTGGTCTTTCTTTTTGTTTTGCACAGGAGATATGAATCACATCCAGTTTGTGCTGACCTGCAGGCTAAAATTCTCCAGTGCTATCAGCAGAATCCGCAGCAGACACTGAGCTGCTCTGCATTGGCTAGCCAGTATATGCAATGTGTCAACACTGCCAAACAGGTGAGATTTATTAAGTGTCATAAAAGTGTCCTATGTATATGTGACTTCCACTTTATTATATTCAAGTAGTCGCTTTAAACTTTTGTACCCAATACTTTGAGGTGCATACCTAAAATATATAATTTTTTTTTTTTAACATTCATTTATTCTTCAGATTTGGTATTTTGTTTGGTTTGCTTGTTTGTTTCTCAATGTAATCTCTGCATATGAATACTTTGCATGCTTAAATAATTATCTAAAATATGTAAACAAACTACTTTGCATCTATAGCAAATATTTGTATTGGGATGGCTGCAAAACTAATGTATGGGTATCTTCATTGTTTTATTCAGTAGCAATCAGAAAAATGGCTCTACAAGTAATGCACAGGTTATAGTGTAGTATGTACAGAACTTTATAGTGCCATTTTTTTCTGTATTACAGTTTGGATGTTACAGGGCCAGAATTGTGTTTTAGAAGCAGAAACTTGAAGGCACAAATACCACAAGTTAACCTGTGTGTACACGTTAACCTGGATCTTAGTAGGTGTTAAAATTTGGTAAATGCAACCTCAGATAAAGAACAACACATGACATTACACTGTGCAATTTATTTAACAAGACTAAATCAACATGAAAAAGCATTGTGTGAAAATTACATCCTTAACGCTTCCATAGAAATTAAAAGGGTAAGTAACAGCCAGGTTCTGCTGATCAAATGCCCATCAGCAAGTCTGGCCACCTCTATCAAAGCTGAAGCATTTCCTGTGTAAACACAACGTCAAGCAGAAAAGACATCAGCAATGATTTCAGGGAAGCAGTTGTTTTTGCTCCCCATGAGTCTGGGAAGGATTAAAGGTCCCTCACTTTACAGTGTGAAAGATTATTCCCAAGTGAAAAATATTAAAGACTAATAAAACAGTGGCGATTTGAGACATGGACATTTTCTTTTTATTTTGCCTACAGTTTTAACTATACAGTCTACAGTATTAAAGATGAATACCTGTTAACTTTCAACTAATAAATGAATGTAGGTTTACATTTTGCAACATTTTATTAACTCCCAGGGATCCACAGAGAATAGTGCAGCTTTCTGAAAGATTTCCTATATATGCATAGACACAAATAAGCGCGACACAAATAAACATAAATTGTGTTTTCTGTAATTTCCCCATGTCTGGTGAAGAAGTTACTTTCTTTGCATGATGACAGTATTTTCCCCCTCACACAATAACCATAATGAATGTCTACAGTGTTATCCTGGTAACTAATATGGTTAAAATAAATCAAAATCACCTTAAGGCATGTTTTATATCACCTCAATACATGTGTACAAATAACATCTATAAAGAATATTTCTGTTAGAGAATATTTGTCTTTGTAGTCTTGATATTCTAATCCTGCTGATGGCACTGTTGCTGTACATCTATACCTCTGTTTGTATTATCGGCTACATGTACATTGACATGGCTTCTCTCATTTAGTTGTTGCAGTGATCTTAATTTAAGCTTTTTTTATGGCCCTATAGATACATGTTTTATGGAACAGTGTAGGCACATTTTTTTTACTGAAAGCACAGCTCTGCAAGCTTTCCATAATATTCATCCTATAATTTTCTAATCAATGCTTGAAAATGTCTTTCCATCAGTACGCTTTTCTGGAATACACTTACATTTCTCTTGTATACACTTACATTTCTTTTAGACACTGTGAGCCTCATCTAGTTTGCCCGAAGTAAAAACTTGTTTTATGTGCTTGTATCAGATGCTAATACACTAATCCAAATATATATTTTTTTTTGTTAAGAAAAGGTGCACTTGTGTTTTACAGCAGAATTCTGCCATAAATATACAGTTGTACAATAATTCTAAATTTATAGTTGGAATACATATTCAATAAATGGCTCCTTTCAAAATTTAAGGTCCCCTCTCAGCTGCTGCTCTTCAATACTGTTTAGTTTAACCCTGCATTTATTGTGTCATCTACACTCAACTTCTGTGTCATGTGATTGAGAGCAGTGGAAGTGGGCACAAGTCAAAGTTGTTCAGCAACACACGGCCACAATCCTAAACAGATGCACCGCAACCTCCTGCTAAAAGTGTTTCCCTAATGCTCCCAATTCTTCTTCCTTTTTCTCATAACTTATGTATGTGGTATAAAAAATTTTCAATTTGGCAGGCTTTGGTAGCATTGTTTCTTCATTTACCTAACTAGTTTTACTAAATAGATACAGAATGGCAGACCTTACAGATTTATAACACCATTGGTATCAGAGATACTGCTCTCTCTTGATTCGCTGCCTGATTGCTCCTTTCATTTTTCTTTTAATTTCTCCTCCCTGTTGCTCTGTGTTCCCCAAGGGTCAGTCCTTGGACCTGTTCTCTTTTCTCTCTACACCTCCTCTCTCAGTAGTCTCATATCCTGCTTTGGTTTACAGTACCATCAACCCCTGACCTGTCTCCCTCGGTCCTGGGTAAGGTTTCATGCCATGTCAGCCATCTCATCATGGATATCTGACAGATTTCTAAAACTCAACCTGGATAACACCAAACTCATCATCTCCAACCCCCCCCCCCATTTCAAAACCTCCCCATGACATATTCCTAACCGTTTAATATAACACTCATATTCGGAACATTTCTCGGTCCTGTCAGTTTCACCTACGCAACATCTCCAAAATCTTATCCTACCCAGAGACCACCACCAACTCCTTGTACATCTTATCGCTCGTCTGGACTACTGTAACATCCTCCTCTCTGGTATTCCACGAACCCCACTCTCTCCTCTACAATCTATTATGAATGCTGCAGCCAGACTCATCTATCCTTCCCACTGCTCCTCTTCTGTTCATCTTTGTTATTCTTTTCATTAGCTTCTATTTCACCTTAGAATCAAATGCAATCTCCTGTGCTTTGCCTTCAAATCCCTCCACAGTTCTTGTCCCACTTACCTTTCTGACCATATACAAAAAATGCACCCTTAGCCACTTTCCACTCCACCATTGACCTAATACTGACTTCCTCACTCATAACCTCATTACACGCACAGCTCCAAGACTTTACTACACCTAAATGGTCTTCCACGTCCTATTCAGCTTATTCCTACCTTCTGCTTCTATGGTTCAATTTGTTTTTATTGAAAAGTCATATATAAAAAATAGAACATAAAGCTGGTACAAAAAAAAGCTTCATACAAAAGTGTGTATAACAGAAAATAAACATCAGTACAAACATCCTTCTACTTCTTTAAAAGAGCACTCAAAACCCATCTTTTCAAACTTGCCCACCTGTCTTCTTCTGTCTCCTAAAACCCTCACAATTCTCCCAGCAATCCATATCCCCCTCCTTTTTTATGATACTTCCCCACCTCCTAGATTGTAAGCTCTTTCGGGCAGGGTCCTCCCCTCCTCCTATGTTACTGTCTGTACCTGTCTGTCATTTGCGACCCCTATTTCCTATTTAGTGTACAGCGCTGTGTAATATGTTGGTGCCAAATAAATACTCTTTCATCATGCTTGCATGTTTAACCACTCTGTAAAATGTAATGTTCATCTTAAAGATTTTTCAAGAATCTGAATTTTCACCCTTTTGTTGTTAGTGCAGTTTTACCTCTCCTGGATTGCTTGGTATTCTTGTATTTATTTGTATTTTCTGCTCACTAGAGCACTTTTAAGGCCTTCATTGAGCCCTCTTTGGGTTTCCAAAGGAGTAAACTGACAATTAACAAAGACTTCAGTTTTTAAGTGTCTGCTATCAACCCAGTAGTAGCTGAGATAGGACAGCTTTATAGCTTCAGATGGCAGCTGTCAGAGAGAATACAAGAAAATATCGAGTAAAAGTAATTCCTGACAGCTAAGAATGCATTGTAAGGCTTGAATCTTGTAAGGATTCTGATACCATGATTTCCCCATTGAAAATCGTAACTCCATTACCACAGCATCATACATAGTACAATTGGAATAATACAGGGATGATTCTTTGGCTGCTGTACAAGCATTACAGGGTTTTTTTATTGGATTGTTTCATCCGTAAATACAACTTGATAGGTAATGTCACCCTTGTGCCATTGTAAACAGCATAGAGACTTTTTTAGGGTGTTTCTATATTTGGCATCTCATGAGGACCTTTTCTGTTAACACATGTTACTCATGAATAATTATGTATTATAAAGTATTAATAACCTCCATTGCTATAATTACATATTCTCATTGTCTGATGTCATGATTTGGAAAAACTATCAGCAGTTCCTTGCTGTGATGCATTTTGTTTCTTTTGTTTTGAATATTTGTTTATTGACAGGATTTTATGGTTTGAATGAAATATGAAATCCTATGCACAAAAGTAGCAATATATTATTGCTGAAAGTAAAAAGCATGGTGCTTTATGAGCCAGAAAAGCTAGACATTTCATTGATGCTGCCAGATACATCACACGCATACCTGCTGGTAGGGGTTCTATGTACCTTTCCCTAATGCATGCTTGTTATTAATGATATAGAAGAAATAAAAATTATC
>NC_092859.1:111106209-111107303 GCF_032062135.1 Pyxicephalus adspersus
ACTGGAGAGCCAATCCGGGCCCTCCACTGGAGAGCCAATCCGGGCCCTCCACTGGAGAGCCAATCCGGGCCCTCCACTGGAGAGCCAATCCGGGCTCACGTCCTACTGTGCAGGCTCGCGTAGCTGCACAGGAGGACTCGCGCAAGCTGCACAGGACGCGAAGCAACCTGCAGGTAAGTACCGGTACCCGGCGTATAAGGCGACCCCCGACTTTGGCACAGATTTTTCATGGTTAAAAAGTCGTCTTATACGCCGGAAAATACGGTATTCCATTTTGGGCGAACTAGAGATTACTTACTAAGTGAATTCCAATATGAGACATCTTATGTAGTCGATGTATGTTATTTATTCCTGTTTTTTTTTTCTATAAACTCTTTCCTTTCCTGTGTGAGTGCTAGACTTCATAGAGGTGGTGTTTTGTGACTTAAATTAAATTTTAGCTATACATATTAACACCCAAATTAATGTTTTACATTGGAATTAATAAATGGTTTCTGTAAACATAAATTCTTTTTTTTTTTTTAATTTAGAGTATGCTTGGAAGAGGCGGTTAGGACTTCTGTATCCTTCGTGTCCACTCACTGTGCAGTTACTGGCAGAAGAGCATCAGACGTACTTTTAACATGAGGCTGTAGAAAGATGATCATGGTAGAAGACAACAATACATAAAAATTATGAATCCAAGACTGTACTAGCTTGTTATTAGAACACACTCCTGTCTTCACAATAAAGTCTTTGGTTTCTAAATTGATGTTCGCTATGCATTTCTTATAGAAAGATAAGTGTTTTCTGATTTGTTGCCCACCTCCCATTTTGCAAATTTTGAGTTGGCATTATAAAAAGATGGTAATTTGCCTCTTAAAATGATGTTGATGATGTCTCTTATTTAGATGTTAGCAGCAAATTCTGTTACATCCTGTTGTACTGGACAGTTTGATATCATTACCCGAGTTTTGAACTCTATTTATGCCTGGGTTCCTAATAAATATATATTTTCTGAATGATATTCTGTTTTCATTGGTTGCGTTTTATTTACTTTTTTATTTTTATATATATTTATATATATATATATATATATATATATATATATATAT
>NC_092859.1:111107962-111232909 GCF_032062135.1 Pyxicephalus adspersus
AAAAAAATAGTACCTTGGATGTGAATATGTATATGCTGAACAACACAAGATAAAGCTGAAGTCCAGGCAGATATAAATAGTGCAAACTTATACAGTTTTCTAATCATTAATACATTAATTTTTTTTTTTTTTTTTACATGTAGGCAGTGTTGGTGCCTAAATCTGAGCACTAAATCAACACAAACAATTGGATGTAACGACAACCAAGACAGCTAGCATCTTCAAGAGATCAGCCATGACAGTCTTCATATGTCATAACATACTTTATGTAACACAAGCTACTTTTTCTTCTACTTTTGTTTGTTTTATTTGTGCTGCATTGCCCATACCTTTGGAATAAGAAAAGCTAATCTTTATTGCCTGTCTGGGTATTTTATTGCCCTTCTCAATGGCCATTTCTAGCTCTACTATTATATTTGTGGTTCTTGCTTACTTAAATTCTGTTATCTTTTCTACAAAATCAATAGCTGTCCCCTGGATGTTTTATTGATGGTATTAGGGCAAATGATCCAAAAACTGAGTGATGTCCTTTGCAGTTTTATGCCCTTCACAAAAAGAAAACTACCTAACAATTAAAGAAGAAATATGTTGTAGCATTCTTTCCTGTTTTATGTAGGTAGTATATCATTATTGTTATTTTATTTTAAATAGAAACATGCAACATCAAAGAAAATGTGTTTGATATGATAACCATACAACAATCCTTTTGAGATCTTCCATATAAAGTGTATATATTTTAATTCTAATTCTGGCTCAACAAAACATTTAGGTTAACTCTTAGTACTGCTCAATGAATGTCAGTGTAATATAAATTAGTGCTGGTAAGATTTTACATTTAAAGTTTGCATGAATAAATGCCTGACATCACCATATAAAGCAACAGTATATTTTTTTCACAAAAATCCACCTTTTATTGTTAAAATACCATCTTCAAGCTCCAGGCAAGTGATGTTACCTCAGGATAAGTATTATTGCCAATCTGCTGCAGGAATGTTTCCTAACTGAATTCAAATAAACAGTGACAAAGTACAATATTTGATGCCCTTTTATCATACAATTTAGGAAGCACCTGAGCTAGGACTCCAAAGTTTATCCTGTCATTGCCAAATCTCACTGACCATCTTGACAGGCAATACTGTGGGACGAGTAATTTTGAAGGTTCCCATGAATCTACATACATTTTTTTTTTCCTAACACTATGATGGTGAGCCTCATTGGCCAATAATGCTCTAAAAATAGAAAAAGTCAAGGAAATCTTGACAGAATGTGCCAACGATTTTCCTTTCTGAGCAGCCCGACATTGAACCACTACAATTATATAGTATTGGAGGCCATTGTAGGTATGTTAGGGCTTTTTTTATCCCTGCAGCAGTTTTTGAGAGTGAAAATAGCATCACAACAATCTAAGGCTGCATCAAAGTGCCACATTTATTTTTTTTTTCTGTATATCTTATAAACCTATATCAACAACTATTCTAGAGCTGGATCAAAAAAAAGTAAAAAGCAAGCTGCTTGTTTGCTATGGGTCATATCCCTACACTTTAATAAATAAGCTCAAATATGTTTATACAATTTATTTTCTAGGCTAGCTGTGTTTTTTACAGGTTTAGCAACTTTATTTCTATCATCAAGCCAATATTACACATGTATGTTCCAGTGCACAGTGGGTTTTTTTTTTAATTCCAGCAAATTGTAGCTGGTTTATGCTTTTCCTAATATTGACCTGTGTCTATATTTGGAAATAATAGATGCTCCACTAGCTCATTTTTCTGGTTATTTAGTACATTTCATGCACACCAGCTCCCACACATAAGTGAAGGAAGACAAATGAGCCTCCTGCATTTCTGTATGTGTGTTTTGCATCTTTACTCAGATGTGTAATGTGGGGGAAGTGACATGCATTAACATTAATAACTAATAAAGGAAAAAAGAGCTGGGTTGCTGGAATGTTTATGTTGCACCTATAACATACAAGTACATACTATGCCTTAACCCCTTAAAAAATCACTAGTTTAATAGATTGGAATCCATTTTCAATTTTGTTTTCAAAGTTTATGGGGCCAATTTAAAAACAGACAAAATGAATGTACGAATGTACAGCTGTAATTGGGTTTTATCATTGCAATTCTTTGTCCATTTATTTTGGTCTAAAAAACACAATAAATAAAAGTGCCCAAGTGGATAACAATGATAAAGGAAACTGATCAGCATCATGTGCTGGTTTCCCACAACTTTGCAGTAACAATAACTAGGACAATAGTGCAGTGACTGACAGGAGGAAGCATCATTCCCCTCATTTAGTTGCATTGGTATTGTCACCTTCTGGACTTCAGTCAATGATAATGCTTATTGCTGCTTTAGAGATCTAGAAACACTTTCCATATCTATAAGGGAAAGCAATAAGTGAGAATTGAAGCACTACAATAAAGTTTATTACAACTTTGTTACTTCTAGTTTATAAAAATGGAGATGCGGCAGTAGTAAATAAAGGGATTCTTAAAAGTTTTAGGGCCAACTAAGATGCAAAATCTGGTAAGTAGGGTTAAAGGTCTATAGACTCAATCCCCAAATTCCTTAAAATATCTATTGTCTTGAAAAAAGAACAGTGTGGCTTACCATGACATTTTTAATGGCTTAAGTGGCACACCAAATTAGAATATTATGCTGAATTAACTATTCTGCCATTCTGAAGAGAGTTATTCATCCAGATCCCATTCTTATCCCAATAATATGTTGCCATGATCTGTCCTGCTGACTTTTGTGTCTTTAATTTCCTAGGCAACGGAGTGTTCATAAATCCAGGACAATTGTTTGGTTTCCAGATCACAGAGTTCTAAGCATGTTTCATCAACAGTGGCCAGTTGTTTCGAATAAAATGGTAGTTTGCTCAAAATGCAGCAAATCTAACTTGGAGCTGATCACTTGATCATTTCTCATTCTACATTCGAACAAAGCTAGCTTGGTAAAAAGTTCTGCATACCCTACTGCTTAGAAAATGTAAGCCAAATGTGTTTCATGGATCTCTCCAAATCCTCACCAATTGTTTTTGCTAAAGTTCTAAAAATCTCCCACAGTCAGGAAAACAACAAATAATTTCAGTTGACACTGTTGAAGGTCTTCCAGAAATTTTGGTCTCTAATTCTCCTGTATGTTGGCACACCACTTCTTCACAATCGAGAAGGAAGGGTACTTGTCACCTAATGTTTGCACCATATATTTGCACCATATATGCTTTATGTTTTCTTTTGAAGGAAAATAACTTCATGGCTTAAAGTTCAACATGTAAAAATTCCATACTTTTGGTTACCATGGTTCTGTCAGTAATCTGAAATCAATTTTAAACATTAGCTCTACAATCTTGCTAATCACCATTTCACATTTTATTAATCTTTCTAGATTCAGTGACAAAACTAGATTTTGAAACGTGGGTCAAACCTTCCTCCAAATGTATAATTGCATTATTGTGCAATTATAAATCAGTCCTTATATGCTTTTAAACCAGCAGCAGTATTTTCTTTAGCAATTGAGAGCTGTAAAGAGCCCCTTTTACAACAGGATATGAGAGATGGATATGAGAATAGAAAATAATTATATGCAATATCTCACATTTATCTAAAAAAAAAAAAACAGTACAAAACAGCTGAATGTTACCTTTATTATTCTTAGTTTCCATCTCTCTTAAAATGTTTTACTGAGAATAAAATAAAATAGGCAGGACAGCACAATAAACCAGACAGAACAATTTAGTGTAAATGTGTAGTATCTGCTCCATTACCTAATGGCTGTGCAGAATATTGAAGTGTTCATTAGGTCTAAGTGGAAATTGCAAGTTTACTTATAAACAGTAAAGCGGTTCTACAAAATGCTAGGAGTCAAAAATTAATCGAATTGCGCAGTACTCCCCATGTTCACAGGTGTGCATCACACATTAAATAATGTATGTACAAATCTAATCAAGGAGTGCAACCATTTTACTGAGTTTCTTATAAGAAGATAACCAATATTCTGTGTTTTGCTTCCTTCATGTTCCTGGTATAAAGATAATAAAATAATCTTAGTACCTTCTGCTTTTTTGTAGTGTCACAGTATTTTCTTTAAATCTCTACTTAGACTGCAAAAAAATATTTTCGAGAAAAGACCTTGCTTTTATGAAAGGGAAGGGTTATTATTACTGGCACTATTGAACAAAGAAGGTATTTTTGCTTCTTTTGTTCTGAGCTAAACTCTACTTCTTAGAAAACTTTGTGGGCCATATCTGTGGCTTTAAGGGATATCCACACATGTTTAATTTTAAGCTAAGTCACTCAGAAACACAGCTTTGAAATGAATCTGGAGTCACCGTGCGTATCAAGGTGCACTTTATCATAGCAATTTACAGATTTAATTGACTACAATTATCATTACATCTAAATTAATATATATATATATATATTATATATATATATATATATATATATATATATATATATATATATATATATATATATATATATATATATAAACTTACTAGTAGTCTTGTATAACCATGATATAAACTTCCTGTTCAGCTGGACTACAAGATGTCCTTATGTATGTCTCAGTACTCAAATGTATTTCTTGCACTATACACATCTACCAGTACTATTACTTGATATTTAAAAAATCCACTAGAGAGCAGTATGCATGTATAATAGATTTATTCATAAGTATCTTATGGAAGGTGAATGTCATCTAATATCCCACACCTTATTCCAGGTTGTAAAGAGTTATTAACCAAAATACCAAAGTTATTTGTATACCGTTTGTGACAGTAATCTCCATCATCGCATATATATTGTATTCTAATCTCATTTTGGCAGCATCATCCTATAGTATATGTGCATAGATAAAACACTGCCCATATTAGATGGCATTGACTGAGTGAGGTACAATATCACAGAGATGGTGATCTTAAATTTCTTAAATGAAATGTCACCGCTTCTGTCATTTCACAGGCTCTCTTCAATGATGGCTAAGAAGTGCCTTGGACCACTCATACGTAATTCACAATAAAAAAAAGCTCAAATTCAACATAAACACATGTGTAGTTTATCATGTGTTTATAGTACTACGATGGTGATACAGACCTGAAAATGACGGCTGAAAAGTGCTTAGAATCGCTCATATGTCATTCATTCTATGACTATATCAAATGCAGCTTGAGGAATGTATGTATATTTTTTATGTGTATATAGTAGCACTTTAATAAACAGACTCTCACATGACAGCTAAGAGGTGCCTGGAGCAATTCATATGTAATCTACAATAGAGAAACTTGCATTGGAAAAATGGCAGCATGGTGACCCAAGCAGCTAACACCTTGCATCACAAGTGTCATTGTTTAAGTCTCGACCATGCATGTATTTATAGTGTTTCTTCTGGGCATTGCATCTTCCCCCACACCTTTAATAACATGTAGTTAGGTTAATTTACTCCCCCAGAAATTGTTTTTGGTGTGGAATAAAAGTATAATAAATAAAAGACAAAGTTCCTATGTGTACTAAAAAGAATAAAACTAATTAAAAAAACTGATTTAGATTCAGACCTCAGAATGACTTGTGGATACAAATTGTGACCCTGTAAAAATAAATAATAACCAAGATAACAGATGAACCCTTTTCAAATGAGAAGTGATTGGCACAGGAAGGTTATAACAAAAGGGACAGGAGGGAAAAGAAAAAGAGGGAAGAAGGAAGTAAGGAGTACAGAGGGAGTAAACAAAAGGAGGGTGATAAGTTACAAAAAGTAAAAAGTAGTCACTGATAAACAATAATGAAAAATGTCCAAACAGCTTGAGACATCATATAGGTTGATCAAATTTAACTGGTTGTAGAGGGAAGAGCCTAGGTAGAAGACTGGGCAGGACTCACTCAAAAGGTAATCCTGCCCCGCAGCACCTAGATCACATATTTGCTTGTGTAACCACCCATGCGGAAAAAGTTATTATTCTGAATCTGTACTATATTCTGCATCTAGTCTTTCCAAGTACAAAAGAGGGGTCCGATCCTGTGATAAGGCATAGATAGCCTTTTATGTTAGATAGTACTGTTCCATCTAGACTGGCTCCTTTTTATATAAAAGGAGCAAGGTTTTCAAGGTACTGTTCTATCCATAAAGGGTTGGTAAAGTGTTAAAGTAGTTCAAACTGTCCATGGAATTTTTACATTTTCCATGCTGATTTTACTGAAGGTTATTAAAATGATGTACTGTTAATAAAAAGTCAAGTGCTTGGTTCATTTACAGTAAATTTATGAGAAGATGGGGAGGACTAAATATTGTTTGCATTTGACTGCAATTCAGTCTTGACTTTCCTGTTGACCTCCTCATAATTTAAAGGAAGAAGTTCAGGAAAGTGGCATATAGCTGGGAAATGGCCGTTGATACTACCAATCAAATACGGAATTCCGGCAGAGAAAAAAAAAGCATATATGAAAACTGTGCCATGAATATAGTCTTTTAACAATGTAATCACCTACTAGTAATTACACTACAAAATCCTTTCTCTTCTGCAGGCAGTCTGGTATATGCTTCAAAGTCTTAGTAAAGCATGTAAAAGTAAAAGTAAGACCCAGGTAATAACTCTGTAAGTTGTAGAGAATAAAGGTCTGATAAGACATGTAAGCTCTGTCTACCCATATTTCCTTGGTCCTTTTCACGAGGTTGGAGCCAGTTTTACAAATGCCATTTATGATGTAATGATTTTCATGTGTTAAAATAAAAAACATTTTACTAAAAGACTAAAATATCACCAGACAGATTTCTGATTTAAATATATTTAAGACTTTATAAAAGTAAATCAGGTTTATTTTAAAAAAAAGTTTAGCAGTTCAAGGACACAACAGAACCATCAAATTTTTTGTATTATCAGAAGTCTGCAAAGTAGAGCTTGAGTTGAACCTATAATATAAAAAATGTGTACAGAAACTATTTGTTACCCAATTAACATAAAACATGGAATGCATGCAAGAAAGTGAGTACCGTACCTGCTATTTAAAGAACAAAGTGCTGTACTAATGGGTGCAAATAATCCTTATAGAAAATTGCCTGGAATTAGATGCTGACAATCTTTGAAAGAAATGCCATTAATGAGGAAAATTTCCCAAAGAATTTGCATTAGGGTTGCCATTTCTATATGTACATTTTAAAAGTCTAGATATAAATTGGTTCACTACAATTTAGGAAGAGCAGAAAAGAATACCAAGAGACCTTAATGTGATAAAAGTTGCAAAAAAGAAAATACAGAAAAAAATAAGAGAAAAGGATCTTGGAAATAAAAGTCTGTTCAAATGATGTCTTTGTACTTGTGCTGGTTTAAAATCAGCTGTTGGTTAGGTGACTTGTTTCTATTTCTGACAAAGACCTATTTTTTTCATCTTGAGTATTGGTAGCTTCTCCCTCTGGTTGGTGGTTGCTAAAAAAGTGCTTGTATAAATGTTGGCCCATGGTGTCACACTTGAGGAGACAGAGCCTCTAGCCACAACCAGAGGTGAGGATGTTGCGCTGCTGGTTACTGCAAGGTTGTGGTCCTTGGGCACACCAGGGTGGGCAGGATGATACACAGTACCAAATCACTAGGCAGAAGAATTGTCAAGGAAGGTTGGGGTCAAGGCAGGCAGCAAGCAAGAGAGGTCAGGTCACAAGTCAGGGGTCAAATACCAGGGATCCAGGAAATAGACACCAGTGACACAGGGGTCACCGCAAACACAGGGAACCCAGGGGACACTGGAAGTGACAGGAGACATAGGTGACTGGAACAGATCAAGGAAACTGGCTGGGAAACTATAGACTGGGCAACAAGCGATTAACACAGAAGCTGAACAAGGAAAGCACTGAATTAAATAACAGGTATAGAGGTAATGCTCAGCAGAGCTAGAGGGCTCGGCACTAGTGAAGACACGTTGCAGGAACACGAGTGCGGTCTCTGAACTGGCTAAATAGTCAAGGATGATCAGGAGGCTATTTTCTTGATTAGGGGTGGGATGGGCAAAACTGATAAAGCTTAGGAGAGGAGGCGCCCCAAGGGTCAGAACTGCCTGCATGTGCAGGAGAGAGGTGCCTGCACTTCAACGAAGAGGAGGTAAGTGTAACCCATGGGTTTGAAACCATAGTGTGACAAGTTTGAGTGGGTTTTATCTGTACTTTAGACGACTAGAATTTGTAGTTGATAAGACCCCATTTGGCCACTCAACAAGCAGCTTTGCATTAAGTTGAGGTCATGAGACTAAATCATCTGTGTGAAAGATTTTCTAGGGTTAGCATAGAATAGATTTAAGAGGAATATGCAAGAAGAAGTGTTCTTTCTCCACAGGCCAGAGTTATAGGTGTACAGGGGTGGGAGGCAGAGCCACCATAGCTGAGGTTGATGCCATTAATACCACAGGGATTTAGTCTGTCAATAGAAAATAAAAGGTCAGTGCAGATTGAAAAGGTGCGTAACCACCTGTCATGAGGCACAGGTCTGTCCCAGTGCTGAAGGTTCACCCTGGAACTGTGAATGCTGATCTGTTGACAGCAAGACATAGGTTTTAGGCGCAGAACTTAAGCTCCCATCAGGACCTCACCGGAGTCTGTGAGGATGTTGAGCTTCTAACAGGTACCAGATTGCAGCTCTCAGTCTGCACAGAAAAGTTGTTAGTAGATGAGTGTTGTAAGAGTAAAGTGGCAGTAATTGGAGAATTACAAAAGACAAGCCAGAGTAAGGTCAGAAGCCAAAGTTGACTGAAAGTCAAGAGCAAAACCAAATCAGGAGCCAAAGCCAAGGTGAAGGAACCAGAGCAAACCCAACAAATCATAGGTCTCATGATTTTTTTTATTGATCTAGAAGAGAAGACAGGACATTTTTGCCAGTGAATAGTTGTTTCTACTTTATATAACATTATAGAATTAGGGGATTATGTGCTTTGGAGTTTTAAGATCGATGAACAATTTTCCAGATCCTGCTTAGAGTTATATCTGTCTTAATTCTTAATTGTATATATCCCCATATATGGGGAATCTATCACATTCTTCCGTGTTCTTAACAATGATCCTAAGTGTTAGGGCAAGTGTTTCTGTAATGGCACAATAATCCTGAAAAAAATGGTTCAAATGGTCCTGAAAAAGTCCTGGTTCAAAGTTGGGGAAAGCACTGTGTGAAGTAAGAGGTGAAATTGCCTGGGAACACCATTTGTTTAGTATATTCCACACATGTAATGTATATTTATCCTTGTTGGGATCCTTACTAGATAATTTTCTCCTATCCACCTGGATGCAGACTGCTTCTGCCATGTTACATCCTGAGAGGGTATTTTCCAAAGCAACCTATACTTTACTATTTTTATTGTTAATTGAAAAACAGTATATGCATATAAATGTGAATATGTAATAGTTGTTATTCTATAAGTATAGGTTAAATATGGGGGGGGGGCACTTGATTGTGTCTGACATTTATGATCACAAAAACTGCACAGGATTATTTACATGATTGTGTAATTTCTTAAGCAGCAGTCAGTACAAAAAATGAATGTTAACCCTGAATATTGTTTATTAACGTCTGTACTGTGCTTCTCTAGGGGCTGAAGATGAGGTCTGTAACGTGGGGTACAAAAAGTTTTACCTTTTACAGACCTTATAAGTATATTCATATCATCAGCTTTGCAATATGTTCAGCACTTCTACAAGGAACTATAAAATACAGTATGAAGAGGTAACATATGCAACGCAGTCACAATTAAGCTTGATGATGTGAGACTTTTCGTTCAGGAAATTAAAACCATTAGTAAAGGAAATTATTCCTCCTCTATTGCATTGCTTCCTGGATCAATGCTGGCTCCCATATTTAGCCATTAAAATGCCTGGCCTTTAAGGAAAGTGAAAATATCAACTCAATATTATCTGATGCCGATGTTAATAGGACTGCACACTTTCATTGGTGTATATTACAGGGAATGTGAGCGTTTTTATTTTTATAAAGAATAGTGAAGGTGTACAATACAAACATTGAAATGTACAGGTAAAGTACAATTACCCATTTCTTATATTTGATGATTCCCCTTTTTGTTCATAGATTTTTGTTGCAACATCAAAGGAAAATATCTGCACTAAATGTAATGTTTTTAGAATAAGTAACGGATAGATACTTCATTGTTCTGGTCACTTTTTTCAGCAATGCAGAGTTTTGTGCTGGCTGCACTTTCAGAGTCTGTTTTATAGGCTATATTTTTATTTCTGTCAATTTTTTTTGCAGTATGCTGGAAATATGGATTTAGGGGCATTAAAATATACTGAATAAAGACTCTGTGAATATATAAAAAAGGTATTTTGTCCTAAAAGATTACCACCAAGTAGTTACTGAAAAAATGAATGCCGTTACAATTACTAGCCACTTTTTCAGGCACACCCATAATGCAGATACGTAATCAGCCAATCACATGGCAACAACTCAATGCATTTAAGCACATTGACGGCCTGCTAAAGTTCAAACTGAGCTTCACCAAGGGGAAGAAAGCTGATTTAAGTGACTTTATGATTTTTGGTGGCAGGTGTACTGGTCAGATTATTTGAGAAACTGATGATCTGTAGGGATTTTAATGCACAGCCATCTCTAGGGTTTACAGGAGTATGATTAAAAAGGGGGAAAATAGGCAATAAGGGGCAGTTCTCTGGACAAAAATGCTTGGTCAAAGGAGAATGGCCAGACAGGTTTGATCTGATAGAATGGCAACCGTAACTCAAATAATGACTCATTACCACCCAGGTATGAAGAAGAGCGTTGCTGAAAGGACGATGCATTCAACCTTGACACAGATGGGCTACCCCAGCAGGTGACCACACTGGGTGCCATTCAGGTTAGCTAAGACCTGACTTGAAGCCACAATTCACACAATCACCAAAATTGGACAAAAGAAAACTTGAAAAACCTAGGTCTAATGAGCCTCAATTTCTTCTGTGACATTTAGATGGTAGAGCTGGAATTTGGCAAATATACAACATAAAAGCATGAATCCATCTTGCAATGTATTAATAGTTGATGGAGGTGATGTAATGGTGTAGGGCATATTTTCTTGACATATTTTGGGTCCCTTAGTACCAACTAAGCATTGGTAAAATGACACAGCCTACCTTAGTACTGTTACAGACCATACTTTTAGCACCTCAGTGTATACATCTTCTGATGGCTACTTCCAGCAGGATAACACACCATGTCACAAAACTCAATCCTCTCAAACTGGTTTCTGAAACCTAACAATAAATTCACCATACTCAAGCGGCTTCTATAGTCACGAGGGCTCAATCTCATTAGAACAACTTTGGATGCAGCAACTATTTGATGCTATCGTGTCATTATGGACCAAAATACCTGGGGAATGTCTCTAGCACCACAGTTAATCTATGCCATGATGGGCTATGCCCCAAACAGTTACAAAAATTATGAAAACAAAATGGGTTCCAACCCGGTACTAGTACTCTGTACCTAATAAGTTGTCAAGTCAAGTAATGTAGAATTTTTTTTTATAAATCAAGGTCTAACATCTATGGTTAGCTTTATTTACATTTCAGATCGCCTTTCCACCTGAACGTGAAATATAGATGTTTTGTATTTGATATGATTTAGTAAAATATAATTTAGGATACGAAACTGGAAATGTTCTTGTTACATTTTTTTTTTTACAGATCTCGTGGAACTTGTCATCATTATTTCTGATCATCTTGAAATATTTTGGACACGTAAAATTCTTTTCAGTGTCATTTATTTTTATTACCACCTCAAAAGATAAACATCTTGGCAGTGACATCCTTTGTGCTAATTTCAGAAAAAAAGTTCTAGATTTTTTCTTTTTTTACTGTCGAAGCTCTCTGTTTTAAAAAAAAATATCAATAAACATTATTCATAAATATCATGGCTTGGATAAAACAATACTGCATCCAATTAAAATGCACATATTCAAAGAAGAAATTTTTAAAGCAGAAGTAAGCCCAGCCTGAATTTTAAAAATTCTTCAATACTCGAAAAACTAAGCATTCCTGCCAAAACCACCATATACTACAGATCATTTTGTATATCCTGGCTTCCACCCTGACATTACATCACTCCAGTAGTTTCTTTAATCCTTGAATATAAACATTATAAAGGTACCCTTTACTAATAAATATGTGGAAGTGACCAGGATGAGTTAACTTCGGCTGCAGCACCTCCAGCCCACCTGAACATAAACTGAAGAGAAAATCTTGCAACATTCTTCTCTTTTATTTTAGGCAATTGCTTGAGATACCAACAGTTAGAAAAGTATGCAAACCAACTTCCCCTGAGCGGAGGATGAATCTTGCACATTAGCATGTGCAATGGCACGGTGTGCAGAAAAAGCAAAGGTTACCACCTTTTTCTGGATGGTGGTTGGTATAGTAATGTGGTAAAGCTAGTATATTTAGTCATAATGAACATGTTAAAGAAACACCTAAATTTTTACCCCCTGCCAGCATTCTTTTTGGGGTAGTTGCCTCTGTCTAGTCCTGGACCTGGCTGCTGTCCCCATCCAGGATAGCCAGAGATTTCTTTGTCTGTACATATAGATTTTTAGTTTGTCAATGGCCAATCCCACCCAAGGACTATTCACTTATATGATTTCTTAAATAATTGCTTTAGCAATATTACGTGACCATCCTTACTACTTGATGTTATTGCTAACAGCATACTATCCCTGCCAATTGTTAAAACTCAATTTTAATTTGATTCTCTCCTAACCTAATCCTGAGCTAAGCACATTATTTCACATTGCATCCTTAGTGATAATCCATTAGAGTGTATGCAGAAAACTAATGTAGGCTTTAATAGGTATCCATATAACCCAAGGCTCCTTTGTTGTCTTCTAATCATTTTAACAAGTGCAGTATTGTGGTTTATTTTGATACTTCAGATATAGATGTCTACAAACAGAAACAAATGCTTGCTTCTGTTTAATGGCGATATTTACAGATAAAATAAAAAGATGTGTTTGTTTTAAATAAATTGTGTACTGTAGCTGCCTTAATAATAGAATTTCCTATTTAAATGTTAACAATAATAATATATAATAATAATAATAATAATTCTATATTTTAGTTTATACTTAAGAATTCTAACAAAATAATTGTAAATCTCTAAAGGTATACAATGGTAAGATCTCTAGGCTTTCTGGGTGTATACATTTGTTGTAAACATTATGAAGGTCTCTCTCTCTGTTTTAGAGTTATTGTATTTATTATTAAAGGACAATGCAGCATCAGGATTGTGCAGCTGCATGCTTATCTTACTGCTGAGACCCCTAAAGAAAGTTAGAAGCCAGCAGGATACTTGGCCTACCAGACTCTGATATTTTACTCACTTATTGGGCTAATTGTTTAACAAATAATGCATATGAGTCTTTCATAGCTTTAAATACATCCAAGTTTTAATGGGCAGTATAAGGTGTATGTTACAATCAGTACTACCAACTTTGTGTGTTTAATAAATAAATGCTTATATGCTGGTTACAATGTGCAGTCATTAGGAAATTAATACCTCTTTTCCTTACAGTACTATTCACATGGTAAGGTGAAAAATATAATAATTGTGTTGAATCCTGTTGGTGTAAAATTTAATTATGCATTCACAGATCTTCCTCTTGTTTCTGCTCCATGAAAGGTTTGCTTGTACATAGATACTGACAAATACCTTAGTGGTCATATTTAAAAATACAGCTACTGTTGGTGCTGGTAATAATTGGCACAACTACTGCTTCTGCTTTAAAATGAATAAAGTCCATCAGAATACATGTTTTATAACAGGAAAGTATTCTGAAAAAAATTATGCTACCAATGTATCCAATTTTCTCTTGACTTTATGATCATGAACTTGCGTCAGGTTTTGACAAGTAACAATCAAATCTTGTCACAAAGACTAGTCCCAAAGATTAGGTGAATGTATGGAAATTTCAAAGTGTTCTTTAAATATATGTGTATAAATTAGCTTAATGTGAAAAATGTACATGGGGCAGACAAATGTACTCATTAGGAACTCCAACTGTGTTTCCAGCTTCCCAGTGCTACTTGACAGTTGTGCTTCGGTTTATTCTCAAAAAGCAAATTTGTTAACTGGCCAGCTCATTGAAAATGAAAAAGTCCCTACGTACAACATGCTTTCCAAATACAGTATAACAAAAAAAAAAAAATTTTGTGCAGTCTGTTCCAACAGGGAGTTTTACCATCAAGGGTGAGGTCTGAAGATGATACGAAAGTAGTGATTTGTGTACTCTTAAGGATGCTATAACCATCACAGATTGGAAATGCAAACATGAATGGATTACTGGCAGACACTTATAGCACCCACAGAACCCCTTAACATGAATTATTACATTGAGATATTTTAGAAAAGGATTAGGTCTGCAGGCACCTACTGTCTTTGTTTATCAGGGGCAAACAAAAGTGACTGGACAGAGTTTCCTGTATATTTGTTTAGTTTATCGCTCTGACAAGCCACCCTTATTAATATTACCTTGTATTCATATTTGCCGACATATTACACAGCACTTTACAAAGTCCTCAGTAGCTAGCGAGCTAGGTGTCCCTGAAAGGGGCTCACAATCTAATGTCTGTACCATAGTGTGACTCGGGGTAGATTTTACCTGCAAAAAGCAGTAATCCCAAGTCACAATCGTGGTCGGGGTCGCCAAAAACATAAAAAAAAAACACCTTGTTCCTTTGGTGTCCCCTGGCGTCCTGCTCGTCCCTGCACGTCCTCGGGACACGTCCTCTTCCTCCAAACTTCAGCCGACAGCTGCAGAGACATTCTCCAGGGTTTCTCAGTGAGGTTGGTGCATGTGTCGGTGCGAGTGGGAGGCGCGACGGGAAATTCAAATAATTTTGTAATGGATTCAATACAAAATAGCTGTATTGATACAAATACAAAAAAAGTCTTTATATAGTATATATATATATTTATATTATATTAATATTATACATGCTACTGTACAGTTATATTACAGTTTTTGTTTATGCACCTTTGTTTTACCAGATTTTTTTTTTAATTTAAAGTTATTATTAAATTTAATAAATATTGGACAAATTTTGGTGAATTATGCCTAAGAATCATAGGCCTACAATGTAAAATAAATTTCCATACAAAAAAATGTAACGCTTTATGCATGAAAATACAGAAAGAATTAGAACGCCAGGGGGGTAATAAAATCTAAGATCAATTTTAGGGGGAAGCCAATTTCATGTTTTTTTTTTGTAATGTGGGAGGAAACCAGATTACGCAGAGAAAACCCACACAAACACGGGGAGCACCTGCATACTCCACGTAGGTATTGTCCGGGCCGAGATTTTAACCTGGGACCTAGTGCTGCAAAGGTGCTAACTTCTAAACCACTGTGCTGCCTGCGGCACCTTTAGTGATTCCTGCTGGCCAAAAATGATATATGCCTGGGTTTTTAAGCCAAATCCACTAGTATGCTTTAGTGGACCACCTAGTTAAAATCCCTAATTCTTGTTGATGCGTTTCAGCTGCATCTGCCTTAATCAAAGGGTGGAGAAAACAAGATTATGTCTCCTATATACCCATCAACTTATTAGTTAGAGAGAGATTAGTAAACACTGGGGTAGAATAACTTATACAAATTAATTCGAGTATTGCACATACATAACATTCCTGATAAAACCAAACAAATAAATGATGCACAGAACAGACAGGCAGGTCTTATTGCATGGCTGTGATGTGTAACGGATACGTTTGGGTTTGATTTGAGTGAATGGCCCATGTACTTTTTAAGGTTGGGCACAATGTGCTGGAACCCAACATTGAGATGATTTAATTTTATTCTATTTACATTGATTTTCCTGTGCCAGTCTCCCAGTGACTTGTCTCCTAGTTCAGCTGAAAATACTTCAACAGTTTAACTGCCATTGTGTCTTTGAGCAGAATTAGGCTTGTACCACCTCAGACAAAATGTGTCATGAAGTTTAATCATCATTTTTTATGAGGTTTCCTCTATACCTAAAACAAACCACCTTTCTTCAGGTTCACAGTGTAGTTTGTGAAGTTTTAGAACTTTTACAGCAACTCTCCAGCCAGAATAACCCTGGCCTTCAATATTGGAAACAATTGAAACCTGCAGCAAACAGATAAAGCAAAGAGGCATTGCAGGACACAGTTTTCTTCTCTGAATAATGAGATCTATTTATCATAAGTGGAATCTCAAAGAGAAATTCTAGTTACTGGAACATAGATAAAGCCATTAATAATAGCAGAAAAAAACAATATGATACATACTGTACATTTGTTCCAAATAAAATCAATAGAGAATATGTAACCACTAGAAGCACGGCCTGTACTAAAGATGTCTTTACACTTGTGTTCTCAAAAGGCATTCTCAAAAGGTCTATACACTATTGAAATATTGAATGGCTTTATCTATTTGCATTGTACCCAGTATACAACAGGTTACTATTAATCTTAGCTTCACCAGAAAAAAAAAAAGTTTGGGAAATTTGCAAAGTAACATTTTAGAAAGTCAGATTTAACTGTAAATGGAATATTTCTAAGATATCAAATTATTTACAAAGACAAATGTAATACTGTAACTTGGTGACAATGGTAGCCAAATAGATGTATTATCTAAGAAACAATACCTGACAATATGTTACTCTATATGTAATGCTATTAGGGTTCTTGATAATGGCTCATATGAAACACCACTTATTATTTGACATAATACAGTTGAAGGAGAAAATTGAAATATAAAATTTTAAAACTGCAGGGAGGTTGTCCCTTGGGCATTACAAATGATATTTCTGCTCCTTGCATTCTCTATAGATATCTATTTTAATTATAACAGAATATACGTTTTATTATATAATGACATAATACTCTTTTCTAGAGAAGCTGTGCTAAAGGAACCTAGAGTTTCTTTGACACAATACAGTTGTATAACAAAATCAGTGACATGACTCAAATTAGGTAATTATCAGTACCAACTGGTTTAGCAATTTTTTGAATCCGTGAAATGATGTTTTTAATAAATTCGATTTTATACATTTCACTGGGTGAGAAGACACAGGTATTATATGAACCGGCATTTGTTGGCTTAAGTACCGCTCGTGGTATATCAATTTTAGAACTGTATGTACTGAATGGTAATTGGTCTTGTTAAACTAGCAATACTGTGAGTCCAGAAAACTTTGGAAAGAGCAGATTCTCCAAGTACAACTAACGGAACAAAACATTTCTGTACTGTGCAAACTGTATTGCTTTATTGAGGCAACTTTAAATCCTAACATACAGTCATAAAAAAGTACCTCTTTCAATTCTAGGCATGGCATATTACACTGTATCATCATTTATTTAACAAAAACTAAGTCAAAAATGCAAAAGCAGCGTGTGAAAAATCAGGTACACTCTTACCACTTCTATAAAAATTAAAATGTTTAATTTATGCACTTAATTGCCTAATTTATCATCAGCAAGTGTGACAACCTTTATAAAGCAGGCTATTTGCATTGGTGGCCCAGAGAAATCAGGTATGTGTTAACTCAATGTTAGTTAGGGAGGAAAGACTTGAGCAATGATCATGGAGAAGCAATCTGGGAAATGTTATAAGGCCATCTCTAAAAAAGTCTGCGGTAAGTAGGATTAAGTGGAAAACATTCAAAACACTTTTTTCCCAGTAGTGAACATTCCAGCATGCTCATAAAAATTTCAAAAACCCAATGTTTACCGACTGAACCAGTTACCTGGAATCTGAGGTTCCTTGGTTTGAATTAGGTAGACGTTAAATATTTTTTTTTTTTGCTATTGTGCCTAGAACCAGAACAGGTGCTTTAGGCTGTTAGTCTGTATTCCCCCGGCCATAGGGCATAGGGGTTGGACCATGCTTGGGTCTCCCTTCTTTGGAGGTCCTTGGAAGAAACTAGCTTCTGGGAAATACCATGAGTGCTCCAGAGGAAGCAACTGGAAGCTGTACCTTAGAATACCCAGTAAAAACTCCACAAACCTAATTCCTATATGTATTTCAGACAGTGTAGCTTTAGAAGAAAGAGCTTCTAGAAAGTTGTGCAAAAGATTTGATTCTGTGTTCCAGCAAGCAACCTTATGGTATTCTCTGCTTTTCTGTATGCAAATAAATGGTTTAAGGTGATTGGTGCCTATCCTGTATTTCACCCTGACATGTATGTGTCTGGGCATGCATTATTATCTGAACTGCATCAATATTATTTCCATTTTGGATCATACAACATCTAGGGTCCCCCTATTTACACTAGGCATCTCCTCACCATAATAGATAATGTATCATGGCGGGGAAAAAAGCTGAAGAATGTGAAAGTTAAATGAATGTGCTTAGATTGCAACATTGTGTAACAGAATCATAGAAGTGATGTTACAATTTAGTTACTTGATAACTAGCTACAGTTATAGGAACAGCTACTTACAATGTAAGCACTGTAACCATATGTTGCATCTGCAGCAAGCCTCTATAGTTGTCAAACTCAGAGGCTATGATAACTGCAATGGTTAACCAATGACTTTAGTAGCTAGAATGTGTCCAGCCAAAGAACAATAAATGGCCTATGCAGGCTATGAGATAATCAGCCCAAAAGCCAACTAAAGGATAATACAAAGTAGACTGAAATTGTTGCTAACTGCAAGGCAGTGGGTGGCATAGTGCCGTCACCCTTCAACAGGAATTGTTGTTAATGACAAAATCTTTAGGCAAAAATTATTTGACTTGAGGTTTCTATACTTTAATCTCTTTAAGGAACACATTGTGTATAATGTTTAAATAATGATCTGTTGGCCTTCTTACATCTGATTCTGTCTTAGTGACAGTCTTGTGATCTATTGCCAAACTCAATAAGACTGAAATCATCTACTGTATACAGCTCAGGTTATTTCTGCACAGGTTTAGTATTGTTTATTCATTCTGGTGTCAATACTGTCAGAAAGGTAAAAACAAATTTCAGACAGGGTTGTATTGGGTATAGAATTTTTCATATAGGTGGAAGAATCAGACCAAAACAAAAGTGGCTGCACAAAATAAACACATGGCAAGACTTAAGGTCAAATAAATGTAATCTAGTTGAGAAGGGATTAGGCTCACCATCAAGTGGAATAGACTTTCTGACAAAACTATAGTAGCAACTTTTTTAGATAGTATTTGAAATTTACTGATGTGTTTGACACGTTGCCAGGAATCTTCATATGTTCTGTTCATTGTTTCCAACTGCTAAACTTGCTGCTGTCTTTTGTCCTATCTTTCTTGCAGACCTGCATGGCTTTTCCTGCTCGCTGTAATTACCTGCTGAAGGAGTGTTGTTCCTTACTTCCTCCTTTTCTGCAATCCTGTCTGATTTTCACTACAACAAAGCCCTTTTGGTTTCCTGATGCTGTTCTAACAATCTGTTCAGTTGAACCGTACACATTTGTGGTTAAGGCTACAACTCCTGATTACTTTGTATGCCTTTAAATGTACCCTGACATCACAGCCTAGTGGCCTAACAGCTTTCTGCTGCTAGGGCTGCATATTCCTAGTTTCCCTTATGTTATCCTATTCCTCACTCTCTTTATCTTTTCCATGGAGTGTACCTTACCCCCCAGACACTGCCTGTCTATTATCAGTCTGTCTGACCCTGTTACCTCCCTTGCCTAATGTCCCTGATTATAGATGTTATTACTTCTGTCCTTTTTAACTTATTGTTGATTGACCTGACTTTGCTAGAATGCCCTCATCATGGATTTAACATTGACTATATCTTTCCTCAAATCATTGGATAAGATGCTCTGGCTTCCTGTTAAAGCCAGATAATTCTGCAGTTCCAATAACCTAATGCTTAAGCCGTAGGGTTGCCCAAGTAAAGGTCAGGCATTGAAATTCTTGTGAACGTGGCTAGTACATATAAGGTCCAAATGCTACAAACTTTAACTGACCTGACTCTTACTCACGTTGTCTTAAAAATGTAAAATTCCAATTCAAGCACACCTGTCATTAGAAGGAAAAATAGAAATTGAAACAGCCAATGATTGTTGATAATCATTAATACGGTAATTAACTTATAAGATTAATCTTATTAAAGAGTCAAGTGTTCTGGGCACACACAGGTTATAATTGCCTCAATGCTGAGTCATAAACCCTAAACCAGCACATGGATAAGAAAAGTAAAAGCAAAGTTTCTAACTGCATACTTGTTCTAGTCAGTGACTCAAAGTATTAAGGCACGAGGATCAGCATGATATCCAGGCAATGAAACCCCATGTCTTTCTAAAGGAAAGGTTTTCTTAACATGTTAAGGTACACATTGTAAGCTGTAGCAAATAAAGCCACTAGCAATTAGATTCAGTCTGTCAAATAAAATGAAAGCCAGTGTCTAATTATCTGCAGGGGCCTTTCTGTGAATTCCGCATACAAGGCAAATTAGTGAAAGAGGTCTATAGTTCAGTTACAATAATTATGTTCAGTGTACAGAAAAGGTTTGTGGTATTACTCAGAGAGTCTTGAAGGTGTCCTCTACTTGCCATTCTTGTTTGCCTGTAGTGATGCAGTGCTTATGTGAACTGTCAATCTGCGTGAAAGACGGACATATTTAAGAAAGTTTCTAATAGTAGTATATGAAACTAACTTTTTAATAAATATTAAATTAATACATTTGTTGTAGGAGGGGGCTGCTAAGAAGCAAATTAATGTTTAAAACCAGGCAACTAGGATTATGTGCCAGTGCCCTGTCTGCTGGACTTTTTAAAGGAGGTTTATTACATACGTGTCTGACTCCATCATTGACAGATTTGAGATTTTGAAAAGGAGGGATCCCTTAAGTCATTTTTTTTATTAAAAGTTTTTTTTTTTTTCATAAAAGCTACTGGATTTAGGTGTCAATTTTCAAGCAAACTGTGCTTTGTAATGTTCTTGCACAAAAAGCCTAAATTAACAAGCATTTGTCATGGTAAAAAGTATAATAGGTACAGTAGGCATGTGCCTTTAGGTGACAGGGACAAAAAGACAGCTTATCTCTGTGTATTTATTGTCCAAACTGTTTTACAATATAACATATAAGGTTTTTTACACATAATCACTATATTTTAATTGGGCAGCAAGGATAGAGTGAATGTGAAACATTTTGCCCTACACAAATTGTCTTGCAAAATGCTTTTTAAAGGGGCAAGGTACAAGTGTGCTTTTTTCATGGTTAGCATGTACCAATGCAAATAAAATAAAATAAAAAATATTAAAAAATATTAATATTTGGCAGTAAGAGAGTTGTTGAATTAAGGACAACATTGCAAACACACACATTTGTTAGTTAACCACCTGAGCGTTACACTGAGGTCTAGATTTCTGTACCAAAAGTGATCCACTGTTTTTCATGAAATTTTTTTTTTAAATAGTAGACTATTGGATTGGATACGCAAGTTTGTATCCAATCAAATACAAAATATAAATTTGAATTTCCAAGTTATTTACTTTTATTTTATTTTTTTTATTTTTTGTATTGGATTGGATACGGGAGTTTGTATTCAATCCAATACAAAATCACAGTTTGAATTTACCAGGTATATACTTTGTAATTATTTGAATTATTTTATATTGGATTGGATACAGGAGTTTGTATTGAATCCAATACAAAATGTTTGAATGAGTTTCAATTTGAATTTCCCGCACATGCGCCGACGTCATCACGCACGCAGGGAGAAGCCGTCCGTTTTTTTTTTCTCCGCCGGACGGCTTCTCGTTTCAGAGATCATCCTGGCGCTGGAAGAAGAAGGACGTGGGCGATCAGCGGGACCAGGTAAGATGCGGGCGGAACACAAGATGTTGGCCGGCGGGCGGAACACAAGATGCCGGCCGGCGGAACACAAGATGCCGGTCGGCTTCTTACCGGTCCCGCTGGCACCTGACGAAGGCACCCGACGCTGGAGAAGGAGATCGACGGACGACGATCGACAGAGGACGACGCTGTAACACGAACACGACGCTGGATGAGCACAGCGGGACCAGGTAAGTAAGGATGGGAAAAAACTCGGGGTTAACCATCCTAGCCATTTTTTTTTGCGAAGGTCGGACTTAACGTACGAAGGTCGGACTTAACGGCTAGGAGGTTAATATGTTTACAGCAATGTAAACAACAACATTTTTTTGTAAACACAAGACCCATGACAAAGCTTTTTTTGTCACGGTCCAGAAAAAGACCAATTCTACAATATTTTTCTATGGACCAATAGACAATGTAAGCCTTATGATACATATGAGGCCATGTCAATGCATTTTTTCTAGTTAAATTAACAGCAAAAATTCAAATACTACTCCTGTATGATTTCAGGCCTTGCTTTAGGAATAAGACCCTGCCAATGCTGTTTCAACAAAGTTTACATGGAAAAAATGTTCTTTGCTTTTCTGGTGCATGAAATATAGCCTTGGTAAAAACTGCTAACAATTCTGCTCTATTAATAGAACAGGAAATCTGACATTCCCTCAAACATTCCCTGGTGGGAATCAATTACTGACATTGAAACACATATACCTTGAAAATTCCCACTGGAGAATATTTGAGGGATTGCCTGATTTCGTGTTTTATACATAGAGCCCATATTATACAAAGTTACCTACAAAACATAATTTAACAACATAATTTTGCTAAATCATTGTAGGACCTGACTTCTACAACCAAGTTCAATAACAAATCATCCAAAAATGGGCCTGTACAATAAAGGCCCATTAAAAAGGATGCCCACCTGTCAATTTTTTTTCCACAAAATTCTAAATATTGCTGAATTTCTTTATGTTCTATTTGATGATGGAGGGCCTTGTTCTAAATATGAACTCCACCGATGCATTTTCTAAGAAAAAGTTCTGTTAAAAAAAAGAACTGTGTAATTGTACTGAATGGAGTTGTTGGTCTGTGAACAGATGTATTGATGCTACAAAACTTCATTTTTTTTAACACATTGTCTACTATTCTACTTAAAACAAATTCTTCTATGTACTAATAATGGATAGAGCACAAACTTTACCAAATACTTCTCAAAATAAAGATGTTCTCATTTGTTTGTATGTAATAGATTGGGCACAGACTAGCTCTAAATATAGGGCAAGTGTACTGGCGCATTTCATACTACAAAACGTACTTTAAAGAAATAGAAATTTTCTGGTTTAATTCTACAGAAGCAGGGCTTGTGACCCAGCAGACACCCCCCAAAAATATGATCTAGCAAAAACACCCAGGCAACATCCTTGACTTAAATTACTTGCACAGCAAAACACCCCCCAAGTATGTTAATTTTAATATTACCATCAGAATTGTTAAATATTAAAATTAAAATATCTACTATGGAGGTACAAAGGAATTAAAATTTTCAGCAAAGAAAAAATAGGCAATTCTAACCATCTCTACTGGACACATGCAAAAATGGAGACCATTACTTATTACATTTTGGTTTGCTAAGGAAGTTAACATATTCTTTAATTCTAACACCTTAAAAATGATTTAAGAAAAACGGTTAATTTATCATTCCTCTGAAATACACTAGAGTAATAATAAATTCATACTATTTCATGTCTTCTTTTTCCCTGTTGTTTTCTTGCACTATTATTCTGACTTTCTCCTTTTTTTCTATCTCTTTTTATTTATTCTGACAAATTCAGAGAACTCATTGTTTATTTTGAACAATAAAAACAGCAGCCTGTGGCATTGACTGATCCTGCATCTTTGAGACAAGAAAAAAAATAATAACATAATAATAGTTATGAAAGTATATATATATATATATATATATATATAAATATATATATATTAATATAAGATAGCTATCAAGCAAATAACCATTACTAGAGAAAACGTAGATCTTGCCATTTTTATCATGGAAACAGATGCAGGTTTAATGGATGAAATAAAAAAATATACAAATATTTTGAAATTAATTGCTAACTTCTCCTAAATTAATTTTTTTTTTCATTGATATGCTGAGTATCCTGTGTGGTGCATTACAAATTAATAATACATGTATGATAGCTTGTAACAACTATTTTTTTTTGTGTAGTTCTCTTAAGTAATCATTACGCTATTATTAGCATTTTACCAAAATCAAGCAGACGGTTGAAATACCGCATGCACCGATGATCCTAAAAAGCTTTATCCTGAATCCTAAATCAATAGAAAGATGATCCAAAGTGTTGTAAAATAGTTTATTAATGAATGAATTAATAAACACATTACAGACACAACCGCAGGCTCCATACTGTCTCGTCCTGATGTCTCAGACACATTCTATGATGTGATAATAGCACCCCCTTATTTCAGGGACTACATGTTCACTAACAGGATGTGAGGAATCAATGATGTCCTTGTCTGTCCACAAGTGATAATTATAACAAATGGCTCAGCAGAGATTACAGCTCGCTATGTCAGTTGTTCAACAAACTGATTGACTTGCCATTCTGGGACAGGACTTAATAGAAAAATCCTGTATTGACCCACAGTCAATAAAAAAAAGCAAGTCGATGACCATATGGAAAAAGACATCATTGTGAATGTGTAGGAAAAAGCGTGGGTGGAACAGCAATGACAAAAAGGTGACTTGATATAGGCTTTCTCAGAAGCAACCTTAATGCAATATACAGTATGTACATTTTGATACAGTGATGAGCAAGTTTGTTTTTTTCTTTTTATTGGAGTAAATGTAAAAATATTGCAAACGATTAATATACATAATAATAATAATTTACGTTATATATTTAACATTTTCAGCCAGTAGGTTAACATATTTTCTATCTAAAAAATGTTGTTTACAGAGATCAGTAGCTCAAACCTAAACTATGCATACACAGAGATGTCAATCTGAAAGAAGATTTAGGGGTAGAAAGGGAGCAGCGTGCTTTGTTGCAAAAACTACAAAGGAGTGTAAAATAACACACAATGTTTAGAGGTGATTTATGAATATGCAGTTTAAAAGAGATAAGTTTAATAGACCGAGCAGTGCACTATACATTGTCTAGACAGACATATTGATATTATATAGTATGTATATTACGCATATTATGTCATACAAATAGAACAAGACAAGTGGTACTGTGCAGCATTCATACATACAGAGTAAGAACAGATATTAAATATTACACATTTACTGAAGATGTGAAGCAGTGTTATGTCATACAAAGAACATCAGAGAATTATATTCAGTGTGCATAACAAAAGAATTTGGACTTTTCGCTATCCATATATAACAACTGTCAACCTTTAAAAAAAAACAGCAAAATCCATTTCTACTACATTTCACATGTGAACAAATTCAAACCAGGTAACACCAGGCAATTATGCAGGAAATAGTGTTGGGTCAGATTTCTGGTGAATGACTGGAATCTAGGGAGATTTGTACATTATTCAGGGTGACAGGGTAAGAGGGGCAAGCAGGATGACTCCCTTGAGTTGATATAGCTGCAAACGGCTAAATGAGTAGAAGCAGTAACCCGTCCAACGACTGCTCTGCTCTGTATGGATTCATATTGAATTTCAATTACAGACAGGTCAGAATGAATTACTGCTCTGCTTTCTCTTTACAAAACATGGAATGCAACTTTAAAGCAGCATATTGGTGTACCCTTTATTTAGATGTTTATTTGTAGAATGAACAATTTATATAGTTTAGAAGTGATTTAAGCAGTTTTAAAATGTATACTCTGCAATCTCACCTTGACAACTCACCATTTCCCCTTTCTGATCACAACCTTCTCACCTTCAACTTAACTAATTCTTGCCACCCTTTGCCACATCCCAGACCTGATCAAGGGTAGAGGGATATATATAACCTTGACCACAACCTATTCTCAAATTGCCTAAAAGTCCCTAGCCCCCTCCCTCTCTAAAATCACATCTCCAGGTAAAGCTGCCACTCAATTCATCCACACTCTTTATAAAAGATAATATATTAGCCCTGGATAAAGTTGCCCCTGCCAGCTTAACACTACCCCAAAGTGCTAACCCCAACCCTGGCACAAACAAACATCTACAAAAGACTGTTTGTGCAACTGAGCGCAAGTGGTAGAAATTCGGCCTTCAGAGCTGACTTCATGGACTACAAAGCGAAGCTCCTCCCTGTTGGTGTTGGTTCTTGGACCTGTTTTTTTTTTTCTCTGTACACCTCCTTTTTCGATAGTCTCATATCCTCCTTTGGTTTACAATACTGCTGATGACACTCAAGTCTATTTGTCCTGGATAAGGTCTCATGCTGCCTGTCAGCCATCTCGTAACAGATGTCTGACAGATTTCTGAAACTCAACCTGGATAAATTAGAACTCATCATCTTCCCCCCTCCTCCGTCAAATTCCAACTCTCCCCCTGATATATTTCTATCTCTTAACAACACTGTCAGTCACCCCTCCACCCAAGCTTGTTGTCTTGGCGTCATCTTCGATTCTGCCCTCTCCTTTTTCCCCCACATTCTGGACATTTCCAGGTCCTGTCACTTTCACCTGTACAACATCTCCAAAATCTGCCCCAACCTGTCCCGAGACCACCAAACTCCTTGTACGTGCTCTCGTCATCTCGTGTCTGGACTACTGTAACATCCTTCTCTCTGGTATTACACTAATCCGACTTTCTCCTCTACAATCTGATATGAACATTGCAGCCAGCCTTATCCATCCTTCCCACCACTCCTTTTCTGCTGCCTCTCTTGGTAGTTCTCTTCATTGTCTTCCATTTCATCTTAGAATCAAATTCTAGCTCCTGTGTCTTACCTTCAAATCCCTCCACAGCTTTTGCCCCACTTGTCCTCACTCATAACCTCATCACACACTTGACTCCAAGACTTTTGTAGAGCCGCCCCAACTCTCTGGAATGTTCTTCCTTGTCCTATTCAGCTTGCTTCTCCTTTTTGCTGCTTTTAAAGAGCCCAATCATAGGCTATGTTTCTCCCAGCATTCTAAATGGCAAATCGTCTTTATAAACATTTGCAGAATGGACTAATGGGGTATATAGCCCTTCGGCTTTCTAGGCTCTTTCAACTGGCTTTGAACCTCCAGCTTTTTTGGGACCCATGCATGTAGACCAAAAGTGTTTGTAAAGAACTGCATGAGATCAGAATGCAGCCTCTACAGGTATTATATTAACAGGAACATCATCATTTAGTTAGAATTAACAGAAGTTTGAAAAAACTTTTAACTTGAGTCATTGGCCCTGATTTATTAAATCACTGCAAGGCTGGAGCAGATACACTTTCTTTGGTGAAGCTGGGTGATCTAGCAAAGCTGGAATGGATTTCATAAAGCCATTTCCTATTTGCTAGCAATTGTTTGTAGTCCTGGACCAGATCTATTCCAGGTTTTTTGGATCACCCAGGTTCATTGATTAAAGTGTATCCTCTCCAGTCTTGGAGAGCTTTCTTAAATCAGACCCAGTGTTTTTTGGTAATGTTAACTGCTACGTGAAAGGTAATAAAGAAGTTTCAAGAAAACATAATATCTGCCTAACATTTTATACTTCTCCTCCATATTCTGCCTACCTTGGACCAGCCTTGGTTGTCCAGTCAGGAGTCCCTTGTGGCTTCTTCGTGCCCATCTTTGCAATTGTCTCCAGTTCTACAACATCTTTTCTTTGTTAAATGGTGAGAAAATTGGATCATTCACTTCACAGTAGAAACATAAAGCATTCAGTTAATTTCCCCTTGTTTGCCTGATGAAATTCCAGGCAACTATAAAGGGTGGAGGGGCATTTGTTTGATGTAGTTTCCTTTGTTTGATAGAACTACTTAGTAAGGACTGTAGGACATATGGACACATTTTATCACCAAAAAGTGTGGTTAATGTACTACAATAATGGCATTATTGTCTTAAAGATTAGGCATTCTTGTATCTCTAATATAGAGAAAGATAAACTAGTCTGACCTGTGATCTCTGTCCTGAGCAGGGATCACATGATCCAGTGCATAAAGCTTTAGACATGTAACCAGCACTGGAGTTGGCCCTAAAAAATCTTCTGATGTAACTGTAGAAATCTGAAACGTGCTGAGAAAATAATATTGTATATCAAACTATTTTCAGAAAGAATTTAGCAATGCCAATCTACATATATTTTAGTATGGATTTCCTTTAACATGACCTTTATTGTTAAGCAAATGAATGCTTTAAAATAAGTTAGAGAAAGGCACCAATGAGTCATAAAAGACTCTGTAGTGTGTAATTAGGTTACAGAAACACATTTTTCTTGCTTGACCATCCCCATCTTACTTTCACGAAAGCTCCTCTAATGTACACTAAATAATTTCTAAAATAAAATCGGTCTCAATTCTTCTTTATAATAAATTTATGTTTGTGGTATTACTGTTATTAAGGACAAACAAAGCAGACTTATTATGCTATCTGGTAAGATGACTGTTTTTTTTTTTGGTTTACTACATATTAGAGGAGCAATAGACAAGACCATTCTTTTGTGTGGGCAATTTTAACAATGTTTTCCATCCACACAGATTTTCCTAATTCCATATAGGCAATCCATAATTTTCTCTGATCATCAAAAGAGCACTTCTAGAAATAAATACACCTTAATTAGTGCCCTTGTGCCTAGTCTGTGAACTTTAAACTATTTATTTATAATTTAAAAATATAGTTTAGCTGGGTGAAGCTCCTGACAGTGTGCTCAGGTAATCCAGCAAGGGGGCAGTTGGTGACCTAAAATTCATTCAGAAGCCCTTTAGGCGGAAATAAATGGTAAATATTAAAAACTGATTAGGCAGGCCCCTTTTCCAGTAAAATAATCTTACTATTTATTTAAAGTCACCTGTAGCAGGTGCTGCAATCTTCATCCGGTCCTTTTCCAGGTGTCGGATCTTCGGCCATCTTGATTAGTCGGGCCAGGATGATGTAATTCCTGATAGAGGTCTCTTGACGTGACATTTGAGTCTTTATTCAGTGAACTAACAGAAGTTTTACCTATCATTGAGGTAACTTGATTGCAGCTGTTAGGAGCCAAGTTTTATCTTACCCCTACCAATTCTAGCACTTAGTTTGTGTTTATCAGAAAATGATTGAGTGTTTTTTTCCCAATTTGCACTTTAATAATATCTGAAATTATAACTGAATAATTTTTCGTAGGAACATTGAAAAGCACATTGAGAGTCCATTTCTTGTGAACCTTCTTACTACTGGACCTTCATATTAAACCATGTGAATAAAATATTTTCATAAACATTAGATTGTGAGCCCCTTTGAGGGACAGCTAGTGACATGACTATGCAATTTGAAAAGCGCTGTGTAATGTGTTGGTGCTAAATAAATGCTGTGTAACAATAATATTAAGATTAATAACAATATTATTAATAATAATAATAATAATATTAATAATAATAAAAAATAGCTAAATAGACTACTATTTTTTTTGTTCCTGTTTTTAGCCACATGCCACGGGGCCAGCAGATTTGCGCTTTTTAGGCATTTACTTTTTTATAAGTGTTCTCTGTACAGATACGGTTCACCTATCAATTTTAGCATAAGATAAGTAGTCAAGCACACCTCTATTCACACAACCCCTAGGACAGAACCTAAAGAAATTTGTGAGCTAATTTTCCAGAATCAAAATGTATATTTTCCATTTTCCATTCCATTGTTGTATGGAATAAAATGTTAATCATTCTTGCTTAAGTACAACAGTATTGACCTGTGGCTGGAGAACTCCCTTGCCTTGTGCTGTCCTGACAAGAAGAATGTAAATTAATTATTGTATTATCTTCCCCTTTGTTGTATTACACCACAAGAGCAATCTTTACGCTGAGTCTCCTCCCAATGCTGGTTCATGGTTAAAGCTCTTTTGACCTTGTCTTTTCAATGTCATTAATCTAAATGCAAAAGGCCAGTTGAGGTCTCTAGCTAGCATCTCTCCTAGGTCCTGATCTATTAAAGCATTGCTGCCTTTCATGGTACACTGCCATCCACTATAATGTCTGGGGTTTCCTATTCTGCACTGTACCCTTCACTAGCATAAAATATAGTCTCCAGAATCCTTGGAGACTTTAATGTTTTCACAATGTTTTAGTCATGTTAGGGTACTAGTATCAATAAAAATTTCAATTTAGTGTCCAAAAAAGGACAAGATTGCTTTTTACAACCTGAAAAACCTTCAACTATTAAATCTTTGAAATGTGAAGAAAACTAGGGATGGTCATGTTATTTTGCTAAAGTTGGTTTTGCCACTAAAAATTTTCTCAGTCTACGAATTCAATTTTTTTTCCAATTATTGCAAAGCCATTGAACATAGTAGTGTCATTTAGGTATTATATAGGTTTTTCAGAAACCAAGTTTTTATAAAGGACTAAATCTTTATTTACAGAAAAACTTTTTTTTTTTTTTTTTTTTTACTCGTGGAAGACACAATCCATTCCCCATTCCCCAAATTAATTCAAATTAATTTACATATGCATTTTTTTTTAATGCAGTGAGAAAAGGTTACTATATCTGCCCCTATTTTACTGCTGACTGTGCCCTGCTTGGAGAGATTTTACCTACTGCCTGAAGCAACCGTGGCGAATTGTGGTGGTGCTAAAATGAGAGTGGGAGAGGCTTATTAGTGGCACGATAAGTAAACCAACTCACTGTATACATGTAAAACCAATATGTCACTTTCCTTTTACCCGCAAGAAATTCTTAGTTAACTGTGCCATGAGAATTTGCACACATAATATAGACAGAGAACGTCAATAATATGTTTAACAGAGTTCAGGGGTCAGTAGTATGTATAGTGGAGTGTAAATGTTAGTTGTATGTAACCCCGAGTGCAGGTTATGTGGGTGTGTGATGCAGAATGCTGGGGTTAGTGGTATGTAATGCAAAGTGCAGGCATCAGTACCGGTATTGCAGAATGCAGGGTTTTGTAGTCAGTAGCACAGTATGTACATATTATGGTAAAAAACTGTGTAGGTGTCAGTAGCATGTATCACAGGGGTCGGAAGAAAATAACATACAGGTGTACTTCTAGATTTTTTGCTGCCCAAGGTAAACATTGAGAACTCTTCCCCTGCTAACAACAAAACTGGAGAAGGCATGACCTCTTGGTGTAGTTCCTAGGATTTAATCGTCAATGAAGGTATAGCATTCTGCTACAGTCACCTTCAAAGCAAGGATGCACCCGGAACAAATAAAGGCAGGGAACAGGACCCCCCAAGATATTAACTCAACTCATATTTGCCCAACGTGATTTTTTTTAGTCAGGCAGAGCAAGGATGTGGCCCCTCAGCCCTGGTTTTACACAGTATAGGACAATTAGGCAATCTATTCATATTTATAAATTATAAACAGCAACAATCTATTGTCTCTGTCCAGATTCCAGCTTCCTTTCTCCTTAGTGCCATGAGCTGGACTTCAAGAAAAGAAATATGGCATCTTTGAGTGTTCCCCGTCCTAGTTAGTCAAAAGTGTCTATTAGGAAAAGGTAGGTGGAGATCAGCATGCAGGGCTGTTTCTGTCTATAAGTGGTATAAGCAAACCATTTAAGTGCTTTTCAGTTGGTGAGCGCCTGCTGCTATTTGTCAGAGAAATGCTATACCGCTCTCAGCATTTTCCATAGCCATCTCCCTGCCTAATACTCCTACTGGTAATTTCTTCTGCTCTGTACCAAGTAATGGCACTAACTCTGCAGGATGGAGATGGAAAGTGGTCTTTGTGCAGACTGCAAACAGTTTGTGTGACAGCGAGTCAAAATATGATTTACAAACTGCTGAGCTCAGGAAACCAATGAACTATGGCAGCAAATCAGCTAGGATAGAAGGAAAGGCAATGTTAATGTCTGGCAAGACAGAACAATTCAGTCATGCTGGGGGTGCCTGGGGGACTCTCCTAGGACATGGTGTAGTGGTTGCAGTATGGTATAAAATATCCATAAATGTTTACTCATTACCATGTGGTGTGTCAAGTTTGCACATTGATTGGTGGGCATGGGAACAAGTTGATGTTCCCAAACAGATGGGTTTATTGTGACACAATTATTCACATGTTCTAGCATCAGCTTCCTTTAAAATTTTCAGTCACAATTATAAAAGTTGTAAACTTAGTTGGTGGAGGAAGACTCAGCCATTTATTGTGAGACGAGGTATCTAGGAGCTATGTAATGTCCAAACTGTGACACCCATTTTCAACGTCATTTAAAAAGAACTCCACATTACTTCCCAAAATATCACACTAATGTGAATTCAGTGGGCAAATCCCCCCTGCTTGCACAAGTCCAGCATACTCTGTGTGTATGTTGATTTTGAAGTTTTTTTGACAGGTCGTCACTGAGACAGAACGAAGATATCTGAATGAATATAGATACAGGCAAAAATTACAGAGCTTGTTGCTTATTAAGAACACATTTTTTTACTTTTCTCTATTACTGTTTAATTTCTCTCAAACCTCTGTATATGGTAATTGGGTGGTAACAGGGCTTTGGTGGGTGCTTTTTTTTTTCAAATTTTCCTAATGTTTTATTCAGAATAAAAGCTTGCTGGGCAAGAAACAGGTGATATTTCAATGCCAAATCCAGGAGTATGAAGAAAACAGCTAAAGCATACTTGTCCATTGCAGCATTCAAATCTGAGATTTACGAGTCTGACCAAACCGCAGACATCCTATCAGCTTTCTGTAATGTTTTCAAAATATACCGTAGATGTTAGATTTGAGGTTAGACAATAAAAGTTCTGGGAACCACAGACATCACCACCCAGACTTAAAATGAGGAATCTATAACCTGACAATGGTAAAAAAAAAAATAGAAATGAAAATAGAAGACTTTTACTGGACTCAAATTTCCAAACCTCTGTTGTTGCAGTATGCATCACATACAGCTATAGCATATTTTCAGTGAGGGTGTATTTTAAATTATTTTTGCAATAGTTACATTTTTTAAAATCATACTCAAGTATAATTTATATTTTATATTAAAGTAACTATTTTATATTTAATTTATTTAGGTATGGAACACTTGCAGTATTTCAATGGTATTATCCCACTTGCTACTTATCATACTTAACATATCAGGTAATATATACTTTTTGTATTTCACTTCATGGATGGATGTCACAACAGAGACCGATTTATTATTTAGGGATGTTAACAAACCCTTCTCACTTAGTAAAAAAAGACAATAAGGAGTAATCTCCCCAGTGGCAAGGCAGACAGCATTAAAATCTAAAGTTCTAACCCTTCCAAGTATATCCAATACAAAAAAATGAGCTTTAATAAAGTAAAAAGATGAACTGGCTAGTTGCTCTCATGAGAAATGAAATGTATTTTTGTATACTATGCTGGGATGGATTGCTTTAACTGATTATATGTCCTTTTTCTAACATTGTTAGAGAAGCTAAATGGCTGAGCTAGTGGTATTAAAGTCAACAGGCCCAAGGCAATCCATTAGGAAACTCACCAAAAGCAACCTTAGATGTTTATTGTTTGATGTTTATAGCATTACACATTCATATCTGCTTCTGTCAATGCATGGAACTGCAGGATGTTTCTGTACCTGCAGGGTTCCATTAAGTAAATAAAAGATATGTCCAGATTTCTCTGTCCTGTTGTGACCTATTTCAGGAGCATATATATTGAAAACATTGTCTTAAGGGTGACTAGTGTTTTTTTTTTCTAGATTCCAATGTTTACATGAATCTAGTACATTTAAAACAAAACCTTGTTCTTTATACTAGTGTACTTACAGCCTGTTATGCTAATTTACAGAAAACTATTTTATTAGAGTATTATGTCTAAAAGAAAATTCTAAGCTACTCCTGTACAGTTATACCGCTTAGTGTTATGAAGATCACTGATAGGAGGTTCCTGCACCCCTTCAACCTACCCCACCATCTATTTACACATTTAACAAAAATGTAAACACACCATATGTACTGTATGTTATATAAATAAATCTAGACTATAAATCTTAAACTATGTTCACACTGGCCATGAGGTTGATGTGTGTTTACTGCTTTCTCATGCCAGGGTCTGGTAGCATCTCCTGGAGGCAGCTCCATTGGGAATGAATAGAGGTGGCAGAGAGTGGAAGATGCCAGTCACAGGGAGCTGTACCGGATTGCTCAATGTTAGAGAACACCACCATATAGGCCATATTCAACTTAAGCTCACCAAATCGTTTAAGCCATCCTATCAACTGTGCACACTTTTAGCTTGACTTAAGAGTTTAAGTAGCATTTAACAAATACGCATGAAAATTCACATAATTAATGAGCTAAGTAAAATAAAAATAAAGCTAGGACATTTGAACAAGATGACCTGATGTGTTCATTTACAATATTGCTTTGAGTTTATCTTTAAAGCCCAACAAAAAATAATTAAAAGCGCTTTTTTACTCACCTTAGTCTGCTATCACATGGCCCCGTGTGGAACTTGTTCTAGCATCAAAGACTGGAATTCACTGGAATCTTAGCCTGCCACTGATCAGTCCTATTGATGCTTCTCCTTTTTAAATCATCACCGGAGTGTTCAAAACTTGTAAAGACTGATCCCAGCAATTGACAGCCACTGGAAAATGTCAGCATCAACAGACAGGTGATTTGGACACCAAAGGATGACCCCACCACTTAGAAATCCAGGTTAAAGATTTCTTTTAGATTTTTTTAATCTACTGGGGGAATAGCTAGAGAGGGGTAGAGTAAGAAGTTAACTGAGAATAGGTCCCTGTGGGGGGATTGGGTTTCATGTTGAAGAATATGTAATATTGTACACATTGGTGGTTACAAGCAAAGTAATGACATTTGCAAATATATGTTATACAGATTCTTAGGCTTAGAAGTGATACCCCTCTGATGTAATGTAGTTTATAATGTTATGGAAATAACACTGTATTACTAATGATAATGAGGAAGAAATGAGTGATAATTAAACAAAAAGCTTTGTATGTACCATCTTTATGCACATACCTACTGTAAAGTTAACCCACCTGTCCTGGTTTTAAGGTTGGTAATCAGCAAATTTAGCTCTAAGGAGGCACCTAGATGTGTTTTTCTATTCCTAAATATACTTTTCCTATATATTAAATCTTCCTACACTTACTTATAAAAAATCTGACTCTTGTCCATACAAACAATTAACCATTTTGTCATTATGACAAGTTTTACAAAAAAATAAAAAAAGGTTATAATATTAAAAAAAGGGTTGCTGACCTCTTTAAAATTGGAAGTTGCCTGGTTTCACTACCTCGAGGACATCCTGATTTCCTGACCTAGAAAAAAGAACTTTTGATTTACACACTGGTTATAGGTCAGAGAGTCAGCAAAATGGCAACCACTGAATCGTCATTACAGATAATCAACTAGCATTTTCAGAAAATGGCAAGTGGCAGTCACTATAAGAGGTGGGTCTATATCATTATACTTTCACACACCACTTGTACACACAAACTTTTCTTAGCTAAACTTTCATGTCTTTTGAGTGCTCTATCTGCATGATATCAGCATAGATAATTCACCATCGTTCACATAAGTACCATTATGAACTATAGAAATAAACGATCTTGTCTGTGTGCTGTCCGGAGCTCCATAATGAATGTCTCCATGATGTCAGAGAACCAGGTAAATGGGGGAAGGAGGTCAGCTCAAACCATCACAGCATATTCAGAACTAATTGAATTACTAGATTAGCTAATGCATGATCCATTAGGAATGGAGTACAGCCATTCTCCAAGGACCGTATGTGTTGCCACAAAGGGCATGAAAACCTTATAATGGAAGAGAAAGGGAATTGTACACTGAACATATTAGAATTATTTCATTTCCAAAGTCTATGGTTATGATTTTATGTCTTTTGCTTTTAATATAAAAGCTTTTATGATAAAACTAGACAATATTGAATAAGGGCTGTTCAATAATAAAGGTTCACATTGAAAAGGCAGTAAAAGGAACCCTAGAGTTTCAGGCAGGCCAGCTTGCTGTGTATATGATCCGTTGCTTTAAACTCCAAACTTCTATCACTGGTTCTGACAATGATGACAAATCCTGAAGTCTGTCTTAAACTTGCTTGCATCTTGTCCCATCTCGCTGATGTAATCCCATATTTTAATGACACTAAGGGCATGCCCACATTCTGGGCTTAGATTGAAGGAAGGCAAAATGGTTGGCTGCTGCTGGACTAATAGGAATAATTTAGGTTTTAATGTCTATTATGTTGGCCTGGACCATATGAGCAAATACTGTATATAAGTAAATTGGGTCCGGGGAACAACCATATTTATTGTTTTTGTTCTTTAAAGGACCTTCTACTATTTAAATAAAAGTCCCACTTACACTCACTGGACTCTTAGCAAACATATCTGAAAAGAAGGAAAACATTGGGATTACTCCTACCTTACCTCCATCTCCTGTTTCACTAGGCATGACATAAGTGACATTCCAGGAAGAATATGTTATAATATATAGCCATAGGTCTGTAGTTTTTAGGGATATGGCTGAAAAGGACACAAGTGGTGAAATTTCACCAAAAAAAAAAGAAAGAAAAAAGTCCTGCAAAATTCTAATACCATCAATTGAAAATTCTAGGTGTCTGGTGTCATAGTAGCCCTCCTACTCCCAAAAATGTGAGCTGCTAAATGAGGACAAGTATGTAGATAGGACATCCTGACTTAATATCCTGCACCAAAGTGAATCAGCTTGAATGCTAGACAACTTGCATTTTAGGATTTAAATCAACAATGGTTGCCTGTGTATTAAGAACACGTTTCCTTTAATGAAAAGTGTTATTTCACCTCCTTGCCAGATGCACAGCAGACACTTTAATTTGTAAAACATATGCCAGCATACCAAAGACACTAAACTAACCTAATATAGATACAGTATCTGTATGACAATGTTGAGCGAGCTTCCTTTTAAGACATTCCCTTTTTGCACAGCTGAGTGGGCAGTGTTCCCAATCATTTTTTTTTCATTACTAGGTGAATGTTAACTGCTTTGCTGAATGAAATAAAATACAAAATCCAATAGCTGCTTCTCAAATTACACACACAAAACAGTTACTTTGACTCATCCCTGCCTGCTCCATATCAATTCATACAGAGTTTAAAACAGACATTTACTGTATAATTACAAAAGTCCTGTTTACACCTGTACAATAGAATACATGCATTATATGATGAAAGTATGCACTGTGCAAAGATTATAATATTTTTAGTGGTGCACTGCAACACAATATAAAAATAGTAAATGTACAGTTTTTAAAGCACTGATAAACACAGAGAGCTCACTTATATATACAATGCAAACATAGAAAACATGATACATTCATTCTGTTTTATGCTATCATCTGAAAAACAAATGTTAATGCACACGGAGAATGCAAGAAGCGATTGCTGTGCTCTGTCGTAAGAAAAACAACAATCTCAGCAAAATTAGTGTTGTAGGTACACACAATTTTTCAGTATTGGGTAAATAAAAATAATATTGAAAACATCAACTGAACACTTTCTACTGTACAGGAAGACAAGGCTCTATATTTTCTACCATTGGGGGTAAACCTGGGTAGGTGACCTACAACTACCTAATAGCTAATACATTCTGTATGTAATCTAGTATGTGATGACACTAGCCATTGTTACTTTTAAATATCTGCTAAAAAAAGTTTTAGTGAGCTGTTAAGGTTTGCATTTAGTTGGCAGAAACCTAATATTACTAATACATGTGCAAAGGCATATTTCCTGGAATTGTTTTTGTAATATTTTTTAACTTCTAAAAAAAAAAAAGACACTGCACCTTCATAGCATTTTAATGTCAATTGTATCTTGTACTTTAGCTGAGACTTTTGTATTGCTCCATCTGAAACTATGAATTGGGCAACCTAATAAAATATTGATCTCCAACATTAGATTGTAAGCTCTTCTGGGAAGGGTCCCCCTGTGTCAATGTATAATTATTATGTTTTAATTATTAATAATTATAATTATTGTATAATACTGTATTGTATATAAGTACATATTTAATTGTGAAAAATATTTTTTTTTAATTACATTTTTTTTTTTGGCTGCTTTGGTTACTCTACAATTCTTACAGCAGAAACAAGATTTTTTTTAATTGCTAAGTAATTTTTGAACTAAATAAACAGTTGTGATGATGGGAGCTGATTATAACTGTGTTAGCAGCAAGCGGTGTACATCTGTCAGGCCAAAGGGTGTGCACATTACTTTTCATCCTTGTCACCATCTATATTAAGCACCTTTGGGGATAAGTGGATAATTATTAGTGCTGTATAATGTCTCAGTTTGGCTCTAGTGTATAGATTTCAATGCCCACCGCTTTTCCTCACAGACCCGGTGCCCACAGTGTCTACAAATACAGATGTGACCCTGGCCTTTCAGCATTCATTTGACTAATACGTTGGTTTAACTGACATAAGGACAGTGTATGTTACATTTCATTGTCAGGTTTTTAATAGCTGACAGGCATTTGGTTATATTAAGGTGAAGTTACAAAGCATTTACATTTTACTGTATATGCAATATACTGTAATCAGATTAAAAAAATAAGCTTATTATTAAACATTATTGTCATGGTTTTACTATATTGCATTATACATTTACATTGAAGCAGTCACATTGATTTTACAAGCGGTAATCTCTATTATTAGTAGAGCTGCACCGTGATTGTGCTGTCCTGCTGCTCTATCTTAGTTAAGGTGCACATCTTTGGTTTGGGTCTAAGCAAAAAAGGAAATGGAACTACACTTTTTGCATAGTTCTGAAAGAGGCACTTTTATTAAGTTTACCTAAATAAAACATGCGTATACAATATACTTACAATTACCACCTCCATTACATTAAATCTTTATTCTCTTGTACAATTTACAGGTGCCATTGGGATCTTCAGCAATTGTAAATTTCCAGTTGAACTGCATGTCTCTGCCATTTCGAACTTATTTAGTATTCATGTTAAAAGAGAAACTGTAATAGGATAAACAGATTATTGGAATATACATGTATTAGACTTACCATTACTTCTTCCATTTAATGGAATTTCCACTATCTTGGAAAGTTACAGACGCCATTAGGATCTTCCACAGTTCCATTATATGTATTCTATCTGTATGTTCAGGTTTAAGAATTATGTAATGGTAAGCATAAACACAGGGCAAAATGCATTTACATTACACTGGACCTTTTACCAAAGTTAAGGCTGATGTCAGATAGTGTTTAGACTTTGTTATTTTCCTAAATGAAATATAAATATTTTATCCCGACAAATTTGTGTGAATCACACCACTATCAAATGGTTTAAAACAATTCACTCCTGAAAACAGATTGCTTTCTTTGTCCTCATGAAGAAGCAAATGCTTCACCTAATGTGAAGTGATTGTATCAGGAAGAGAAGTTCCCACTATGGGTTAAAAACAACATTAACATGTATCAGAAAAATATTCTCAATTGTAAGACAGCCTTTAAGTACATTAAAATGCATATCTCTACCCTGTACTTTCTGTCCCATTAAATCCAGCACACCAAGGTCCAACACCTTATAATCTTACTGGTGTCCCATAAGACATAACCACTAGGATGTTTTAGGGGCAGCAAATATCACTTTCAAGGGGTCTGAGACATCATAGTCTATGATATAACTATAGTCTCACCCTGACATATTCCTAACTGGTAATAACATTGCTATTCGTCCCTCTTGTCAGGCACATTGTCTTGGCATCACCTTCGATTCTGCTCTCTCCTTTACCCCCATATTTAGAACATTTCCAGGTCTTGTCACATAATAATAATAATCCCCAAAATCCACCCCTACCTGTCCTCAGAGACCACCAAACTCCTTGTACATGCTCATATTATCTCTCGTCTGGACTACTGTTACCTCCTCCTCTCTGGTATTCCACTAACATAACTTTCTCCTCTACAATCTAATATGAATGTTACAGCCAGACTCATCCATCCTCCCACCGCTCCTCTTCTGCTGCATCTCTTTGTAGTTCTCTTCACTAGCTACAATTTCATCTTAGAATCAAGTTCAAGCTCCTTTGCCTTGCCTTCAAATCCCTTCACAGCTCTTGTCCCACCTTTCTCTCTGACTAGATAGATAGATAGGTAAATAGATAGGTAGATAGATAGATAGGTAGATAGGATACTCCTCTAGCTGCTCTCTCCCCTCCTCCAATGACCTACTAATGACTTCCTCACTCATTACCTCATCACACGCACGGCTCCAAGACTTTTCTAGAGCTGCCCCAACTCTCTGGAATGGTCTTCCCCCTCCAATTCGGCTTGCTCCTACCTTCTGTTCATTTAAAAAGCACTCAACACCCATCTTTTCAAACTTGCCTACCCATCTTCTTCTGTCTCCTAAACCTTCACTACTTACCCACCATTCCATACCCCCTATCATATTGTGTGTTACTTTCCCCACCTCTTAGATTGTAAGCTCTTCTGGGCAGGGTCCTCTCCTCCTCCTGTGCCACCCTTTGAATCTGTCTGTCATTTACAACCTCTATTTAATGTACAGTGTTGCGTAATATGTTGGCGCTATATACCGGTAAATACTGTTTCTTATTATTAGTAATAATATTAATAATACCATGATACTCCCATAAATGAATACATTCCTTTGGTATTGAACATTGGTGTGTTTCCAGTACAAAATACCAACAGAGGTTCACAGCCTTCCCTTCACTATTCAAAAAAATGAAAAAAAAAAAACTATTTCTGGCTGTATTTATTCCAAAATCTAGCATACAGTACACTTTTTTAATATGAAAAGGCAGAGTAATAAAGTCATAAAGATTTGGTTTTTTACTTCTAATGTTATGACTTTCACAGAAAGTTGGCAAAATCTCTAGTTTAGTGTCACAAACAACAACAAGATCATTTACTTAGAGTAATTAAAGTTAGAAACTCTGCACACTATTTATTACATTTAATCAATCCCTAATTCTTTAGGATTTTGGCTATAGCTAGCTAGCTTTAACTACTTACCTCTCCCTTCACATTCTCTGCCAAAAATACCTTGATGAAGAGCAGGTATTTTGATAATATCTGTAGAATATGCCCCTTTTGAGAATGTTGATGTCTTGGCCCCCCCACTATGCTCTGTGGTTCCCACTGTGGACCACTTATATCATTGGGGTCAGCAGAAGGATTGGTTTCTGAAGAGAACTTGGGAGACAAATCCTCTTCAATAAAGTGGTATCATACCCTACAGTAAATTCGGTACAGAAATTTAGCTGATTGCAACCCTTTTTTTTGGGGGGGGGGGGGACTTATGACAAGGTAGAATACAACAGAGGACAGTGTGAAAGAAAAACAGAGCACAGAAACTCTTAGTCAAGCTTACCTAATATCACATCAGATCCTGGTCAGGCTCCTAAACAACAGAGATTTTTCCGATTGTGGTAAAAATGGTCCTCAAATCCCAACACCAGCCAAGGAATCACCCCTTATGGTCTCTACAGTAACCAACTGCACAACCCCCAAGGTCTCCACAGAAACCAACGCTTTCGGGAGTCTAGTTTCTTCTTCTTTCGTGAATGTTTCCTACTTCTGACCCCAATGTCAGGACACAGCAATGACGATTTGTTATCGTCTGTGTCCCTGTTAGAAAATTTTTTCATCACTTTCTGTCTCAGGGGCTGCCTAATGGCTACTGGCACAGAAATTTGATGTTGTAACCATTCCACAATCTGTCCAAAGCGAAAGATATAGTTTTTAGAAAGCTGAACTGAAATTAATGAATTACTGTCCCCCTACACTTGTACACTCAAGTGAATACCAACACAAAACACAAAAGGGCTTCTTACTAATGTGCAAACCAGGATTGTGTAATTGAAGTTGGAATAGGTACAAATTTGCCAACTCCAAGTCCAGGAACACAGTAATAGATTCCGAACCTGAATCCACAGCCTTGATACAAACTAATTATGATGCACAGTAATAGCACGGGAACTGGATAAACTTTTTTATTTGTTTTAGAGATGAAGATAAAAGTTAGCCTGATTGATAAAAGTTTGATGTAGAACACTCTGGTACTACCTTGTTACTGGATACTGATGAGCTAAGCTGCCAATTCCATCACTTGAATGACTTGCACCATTGATCATACCACTACATAGAATTATAAGATTCCCGAAAGGCCAGCCTGCAGAGATGATCTTGTTAAAAAGGCAATTTGCAACAGTGCAGTAAAAAAAGAACTTGATGGACTTAATGGATGTAGCCACTTATAAACCGATATATTATGTAAGTTGCTGAGCTTGGTAATGCATTGCCTGTAAAATACATTCATGTAACTCTTCGACTTTACTTGCTGTAAATGACATGACATGTAAAACAACAATTTTAAATTAAGGAAGCATCCCCTTTTGCTAACTCACTAAAGATTTTAATCCAAATAATAACTTATACTGTAAAACTTTTGCAGGTAGCACGTTCCAGTTGGTAAAATTGCTTTACCAAATAGAGGTTTGGAATTAGCAGTAAAATTCAAGCCTAATAAAATGTAAATGCACAGTCTGACTGATAGCCTGGGATGTATTTCCATTTTGCTCTTAGTGAATATTGCATAATACCAAGCTTTACAAAGAAATGGACAATAAAATGCAATTTGCACTAATACCCATATAGTGAATACCATAATGTCACCTCAAATCCAGCTCAGCCACAATTTACTCAGTGAGACAGGTACAATTTGCAAGGCAGGTATAACCCGCTTGTTCCTTGCATCTCTAAGCTTTTTTATTCCCAATATTTCTTTCCCTTTATTCAAGCATGTTTGCTTCTAAAGTTAGAATTGCTCTGCTATTACCATTTCCTGACACACATATACAATGAAATACCCTAAAGTTGTGTTTCTTTTCAGTTTTATATTAAAGCAAGCATAATTGCATACAGCCCTTTGCGACTTTGTCTCCTATTTGGAACTAAAGTGGAACAAATTTGAGTCATTTTCCAGCTCTTGGTATAAAGGGACTGAGGGCCTCTAATCACTGCCTGTGGGTTTGACTCAGCCATCCATAAACTGCAATATCCACTCATTTATTACTTTTCATTCAATTGACTTTAAATTACTTCATACAGGCTTCCGTGCTACAAGTAAGAGAAGCTGGCTTTATTATCATTACCAATGACAGGAACACAAAGAGATTTTCATTTAACCCTTAGCTTCCAGGCAAGCAGTTTGTTGATGTATGAGAGATTAATGGGAATATTTGGCATTGCTGAACATGTCATTTGGGAAGGTCAGGACTGCAAAGAATACATGTCAGCTAATAGAACAGGCTAGATGCTGTTAAAAATATTTCTCAAATAGTCCAGTTTGTTCACAGAATGACACCTTATAGAATCATAGCAGTAAAACCTAAAGTAAAACTCCTGTAGACCTGCAAATAAGAAGTGTCAGGCAGTAAGAAGCCAACCTCAGGCAAATTATTTTGCTTACCATTTATTCCTAATAAAAGAGTCCCAAAATTGTTTTTTTCTTTTCTTTTGATCATTTTTATTTGTTTTTTTGGTCATTTGTGGTTAATTTAAATGGAAACGCATTTTGTCCTGCACTTTGCAATGTACTGTTAGCTTTATATATACTCTTTGCACGTCAATAAGATGTATTAACGTGTGAGAATGAGCTGTTAATAAAGAAATTGGTTTTAAATGTGCAGTATGTGTTTGTCTTTAGATAGAGATAATATTCCTGGGAAAAACTTATACACAGCACTCTGTGAGAATTATGCTAATATATTCTGTTAAAGCACAACTATTTCATGTAAACCACACCTCCATGGGACTGGGTTTTTTTCATCATCTCAGCTACAATATTAAATGGCTTTATTGCCTTTCCTCTAATCCCCTGAACCTTTTCCTATGTTAAATTATTGTTTTTTACCTGTTTATCAAACCTGGGAACACCTAAACAGGAATCATGGAATAAATAAATTTACTGACATCTTATTAGTGTAAACCTAAGCCAAATAAGCCAAAACTTTTTAGTTTTGAGAAATTATTAGAATTCCTGTTGCGTTTTATATTGGCTTTAGGGATTCCATTGGGGAGATTTCCTCTCACTTCCTGTTTTCACACTACATACACTCCACTATACACTTTCACTTTACAGAACGTAAGGAATAATAAGCTACAGACAGCAATCTTCAGCTGAAAAGGGCATGCAGCCTTTCATTACTTTACTAAAAAATAAATTTTATTTTTATTCTGTGTGGAGATTTACGCTTTCTTCTTGTTCATAGAAATTGTTATCAACTGAGCAGGAAGTAAAGGTAAACTCTCAAATGGAGTCCTTCATTCCAGTAACATTTCTAACCTTTCCCCAATCTATCGAAATTGGCTGCAATATATTATTATTTTTATTATTATCAATATTATTATTAATAAACAGGATTTATATAGCGCTAACATATTATGCAGCACTGTACATTATATAGAGGTTGCAAATGACAGACAAATATGGACAGTAATACAGGAGGAGAGGTCCCAGCCCAAAGAGCTTACAATCTAGTAATATATATAACAAGTGCAAGAAATGATGAAAAATAGGAAAACATGTAGTTTCCAAACCTTATAAAGATTTGTGGGCATTACAGTTGCCTTTGATGTTCTAGTTTAAAATTCCACAGGGAACACCATCTGCAAAAAATTTGGAGGGAGGTAGTGGAGAAAAAGGAGTTTTACTAGGACATTGGCTCTGATCTGTACATGGTAAAAAAACATGGTACAGCTTTACAGATGAACCCGCCTTTTTAAATTTGTGGGTACTTTACAGCAAAAAAAGCAAAACAGATTCAGAATTTTAATATTCTATGCAGTTATGTATATATGAAAAATTACAAAACGCTTACAAAGAGTAAAAGAGCAAAGCAACAATAAATAAATGTCAAATTTCCACCAACAACTAGATTCTAATAATGTGTGCAATTATTACATTTTAGGCTTCTTCTTTAGGCAAACTTTTTTACCATAGTAAAGCAAAGTTGCTGGCATTCTATAGTAAACTTTAAACATACCTAATGGCACAGACATATGTTTGAGGATTGTGTTATTCATTTATCTATGTTTAGATTACAGTTATCAGAAGTATTTATGGATGATCCCAAATTAATTATACCTTTCCCATATACAAAGGTTGGTAAGGTTTGTTTAAACTCTTGCAACCCAACAATGTATACATTTTTATATGGGAGTTATGAGTTATAAAACATTTTTGTAACTGGAATTATGTTAAAGGAATGCATAACTGGTGAGTTATGTATTGACAAGATGACAAATCTATATGAACTTCTTTTACATGGATAACATATTCCCCTTTGGTTATCATATGGGTTTCTTGATATGATTACAGCCCCAGGGATATTTTATTTATAACCTATGAAATACTGTTTTTGGGATGTTAGATTGTAATATTTTCAAGGAACAAATGTTTTATACAGAACCCTTCTGTATAACTGGACATTATGCATCCATTTGACTATCACTTTTCTGATGTTCAGCGATATGATTTATGGGTAACTAGGGAAAGAAGCTTAGTCTTCTGAGGATTACAGATATATCTATGGAGAATGTTCCTTAGAAGAAATAAGACACATTATTTCTGCTGATGAATAGCTTCTGCTGTCAGGTGGACAGAAGTAAAAAGTTATGAGAGTTTTACAAGGGCAAACTACAGAGGAAGCAGTATTTCTGCTGCCAGATCTGATGTAGAAGACACCACTTGACAATTATCAAGTTGTTATGGATGTCATAAATTATATTCCAGGCTACAAAAGGTGCCAAGACATAGGATATCAAACATGAAGGTAAATATAGCAGAAATGTGCTACCGGGCATAACTACATGAATGCATGTTCTATGCACGATTTGTCTTTCAGCAAACAAAACGTCTGGTTTAACCTGCATTGGAAAAATGACAGGTGAGCCCTGATTATAGCTGGCAATTTACACAGTACATTAAACATTTTCATAGATAAAAAAACACTGGAAAGGAAAAAATATAGCTTAGAAAATGATGTCTACTCATAATGTTTACTAATATCAACAGAAGCGCTACTAAAATCTGTGCACTTGACCCAGTCTTTCTGGCTGTGTTAGATACCAGCATCTTTCTATTACTTTCCTTGCTCTCTTTGGTTTCATAGGTTAGCTCCAACATTAGGGTGTCCTTGCAGCTCTGTTGGACCACTCTTGTGCAGTTCCAAAGGAGAGATCCATAATAGGTTTCTGCTACACATATATACTGCGTGCAATACTGCTGACTACTAAACTGCTCTTAGTTATGCAGTAATATTTTTCTTCTTTAACTGTGTCTTCTGACTTTTTAATTCCCTATATTTGAACCCCTATGTGATATTTTAGAATGTCTCACACACTTTTTTGTGCAATTAAAAATCTGATATGAGCTCTGTAATATAAATGAAAACCTAATCAAGCCATTTTGTGGTCTTGGACAAAGTGGAAAAACTAGTAAAGTGTCTGAAATGATTTTTATTTTTTTGTGACTCCATGGGTTGGTTTTCCTGTTCAGAGAGGGAAAATGTCCCTAAAAAGGACAACTTTTTTAAAAAAATGGACGTAGTTTGGCGTTATTAAATTCTGGCTCAAACTTTGACAAGTAGCTATAGATAATGCAAAAGGGTGATAATGATGACCTTCTTAGGTTTTAACGTTAGTACTAGATTTAGGGTGGGCGTTTGTATATGTGTAAAGGACAAAGACAGACTTGAGGTGTTGCTATACCCAGCTGAGTAACCACAAAATTAGGTGGTTGTGTGAGCCAAAAATTTAAAAACTGGCCAGGAGTAGGAGGATACTATTCTTGTGCTGTGTTGATGTATCTTGTTTTGCTAATGTTAATGTATAAAAGTGTATATACTCACATGAACTTACCTGTGTGTTCCATTCCTCAGTGTTTATGTAGAAAAAAAAAGGGGGTGAGTGGTGAATTTTCACAGAAGTGGAAACTCTCATTTTATTGTAACAGTCCATATTTACGAATAAAAGGGGTGAATGCCAAAAAGGAAGTAAGTGGCGCATGCAATCGCAGTGGAGAAACAATTTACAAAGAGAGTATCTATATCAAACCTTGAGCAATAACAAGAGTTTAGTCCTTGCCTTGAGTTTTTGGCCTTGTCCTAGAATTGGTAATCATAAAAATAACAGACAAGCTACAAGCACTATGTATGGAACAGTGCTGCATAACACATTCTGATGATATTGTATAGTTAGTAGGAAATCTGCATTTTCTCAATGAAAACATAAACTACTGAAAGCTTCAGAGGGTTATGGGTTAACTTTAGAAAAGAATAAATACATGACTTTAAGATGGAAAAAGAACAAATGAGAAAACTAGGTGAAATATATTGTGGAGAGAATAGAAATGGAGGAATAAAATAATTTTGCTTGGCACCACAATAGATGAGGACAACAATGTGACCCAGGAAATAAAAGAATGAATAGCTACAGGAGACATATGTTATTATTCAGCATAGACAGGTATAAGATCAAGGATTTAGTCACAGACATCTAAAATTCAGATTTACACAACTGTTCTCAAACCTGCTGTTACATATGCAGCATAAACCTAGGTACTAACAAAGGCAGAGCTGGACAGACTAAATCACATAAAAAAAGGGATGTAAAAGGGATTTTGGAAGGAAGTTAATACACGGGGAATGTAAACTAAGAATAGATAACGAGGTGTTTTGGCCATGATATAAAGAAGGGAGAACGAAGATGTTCTGGAATTAATTCAGTATGATACAGGAACAGCGGAAGAACAAGGAGAATATTATCTAGATAAGTGATGTGAAGGAAGACTCAAACAAGCTGGAAGTCCTAGATGAGGATAGAAACTGAAGGAAACCTGTACTGGGAAGTATGAAGGCTGCCCTTGCTATTCTCACCTTCTAAAAATGCTGGTTGTCATGCTAAGTCTTTAACATGAACATTTTTAGGTTTCTAATCTAGAACAAATATATGAATAAATTAAACCTTTTGTAAATAAAACTCTCCTCAAACCTGTTACAGCTCTGGGACATCACAAACACCAAAATCAGAAAAGCTACGAAAATATCATTCCCGGAAAGTGCTCAGAAGCAGTGGCCTATGTACATGCCACAGTAAAAGTGTTTTAAAAGCAACAAATTGAGTGAAAATGGCTAAAACTGAGGCAAAGATTTTTCAAGGGTGGTACAAAAAAAGAGGATGATCCCAATTTTCACTTAGCTTTGCTTTTTTTTTTTAAATATTAGCAGCCTAATTCTTTTTTTAATATTTGCAACCATTCCAGGTGAATAGTTGCAGAAAAATGTAGGTATGCTGTTTTCTTAACCATGTGCATCAATGTCTGAATGTTGTGTTCCTGTAAAATTACACATATAGCAGTGAAGTACCGTTTATCCATAAGCATTAACTTCAAGAAAAACAGCCAGATTGGGCACAATTCCAATGTCAGTACCTTAAAAATCCCTTCTAATTATCCCTTCTAATTATGTGACTGGTATCATTGGAAAATTGGGATGTGGTACATAGGTTACTGACCACGATACGATATCCCTATTCTACCAAAGTTTATTACACAAATTTAAAAAAACATGATCGCATACAGTACGACACTAGATAAAAATGGTTAGAATATAGTAAACTGTGCAATAAGAATATTATGGGGTATGATAGTTTCAACTAAAAAAAACAAAGAGAACATAAACTTTTATTATAATGAAAGGAAATTGCCAGCGGTAATTAGAATTCTTTTACAATATGCGCAAGAGTTATTTTATGACAGGCTTTCAAACTTTATAATTACAGAGGCAGGCCTTTGGTGTGTCTGTTCTTGGAAAATAAGTAAGATCAGAAAATATACAAGAGGGGAAAAAATGTCACTTTATCTTATATATATCCTTGAATAATTATTCCTTTGTAGATAGATATTTAAAGCTTCTAAATGAACACAAGGTCTTTATTACATGTGTCCTTGATTCAAGGATGGTTTGAATGTTGTGTTCATAATAAAGCGCAAACCAAAAGGCTTCTAGATACAAATGCCATGGCCAGTGATAATGTAACCACACATGTCGTTTAGCATTTAGTGTAGTCAGTCCAGCGCAAATGATTTTTGATTGGTAGTATATATGTTTGCAATTCATATACATTAACCATAGTTCACAGATGTTTATCCTGTGTGAACTGTCAGAAGGTTACAGGTCTTATCATTCATATTGGCTTTAAAAGTAAGCAATAGAAAAGGGAACAGGGATAAGAGGAAGGTATGATCTGTCCTTGATCTTTAGGTAATGAAATCAGTGTAATCAATGACTTATCTGGAGTTATGCAGATTGTGATCACTCATTAATCATTAGTTCACCTTTGTGGCTATCTGGAAAGGACAGGCACAAAAATAAAAACGGAATCATTGATCAAAGTGGTTTTACTTTACTTACGTCATAATAAATTTTACATTTTGGTTAATTAATTACTCTGTGCTGATAAAAAAAAGTCCTTGTATTACATTGATTCCTCCCAATGTATAAATAAGGGTCCATTTATAAAAAACAAAAAGCATAGATATTCACCCCGTGAAACTGCATATATATTAATTCTGGTTAATAAAGTGGCATTTGTTCATTAGATTTTGGGATTTGTTACACCATGTATAAAGCTCTTGCTTGTGTGCAAAAGGTTTTGAAAATGTTGACGGTATGAGGTAATTTTGTTCCTCTCTTCTTTCTCCCAGTAACAGTTCTTAGGCTATTTGCATGTTGAATCTAAAGTTCTTAAAGTGTTATATTCTTTTTAACATAAATATCCACTACACCTGAATTGGTTAGACATACAGTGGCAGCATAGGAGCACATAGGGCCACAATATTCCCTCTAGATCCCTCTAGAAGTTACGGGTTGATAATGAGGTAATTTTGTTCCCGTGATGTTTCCCTTCTCCCCATGCTATCATCTTGAGGTGTTGTATCCTCAAGTGCCTTGGTGTACGCCCAAACACCATATGTGAAGGAAAAATATGGATTTGAGATCAGCTGTCTAGGTGATGCTAGTAATCATATTGCCGGAAAAAGTGGACACTGTCTGTAAAACGCGTTGAATTACAAATTGAGACCTAACCTGTAGCAGGATATTTGCGTGGGCACTTCTCATAATGGTCTTATATGGAAATTATACCTGTTTTTGCAATTTTAAATGTATTTAATAAAATGGTCCTGTGCGTTGGTTCTTGTAACAATGTCTCTTTATATGTATCAAATTTGGGATGTGGCATTGTGTTAAAGCAAAGGTGTTTACTGAGTAACAACATTACTAAACTAAAAGTACATTGTTTTTAGTCTCTTCTGAGGCCAGGAACATGTGTCTGCTAAAATATCTACCATGGCTGCCAAAGGACTCACAGTGCATGTGCAACTAGAGCTAGCCTAAAGCTAGGTACACACTTCCAATAATTATTGTTACGACCGATCAACGATTATGCACGACTATACTTGAACAATCATATTGTGCACAATTCTGTACATGCTGTAACAATATGATTGTTCAAATATTATCCACCAACAGTGTCCACATGCTACATACGATCGTTTGAACGATGCAGGGAGTGACATGTAAAGGAGAAAGTATATCACAGAAACATGCACGATCACTGAACGACTGTACACATCATAGATAGTGAATGATCATAGGCCACTCAGATCCGCGGTGGCAGTCGTTCATTTCCAACGACAATCCTCGTTCGTTGCCGATAATTATTGTACGTATGTATGCAGCTTTAGTCTCTGGTGCCTAATGGTGACAGCTATCTAGTCTAAATCTAGGGAGGGGTAAGAAGGGGGACAGCACAGATAGAAATTGGACATACTCAAAGGAGCGGAAGACTGTAACATGCAAGGAGCAGGGGCTGTGCTAGGCAACTGATCTACCTGGGGTGGTCACATTTTCCAGCAAGTTCTGAGGTGCATTGCAAACCAATCCAGTTATTTATAGAAATATAAATAAAAACACTGCAAATAAAAATTTTAAATAGATGATTTTTCTGTGTTTTTACCTGGTCTCCAGGCAAACAAATGAAAGTGCATTGCCTTACACACTTCAATTAACTATATGGAACGATCAACTATAATTTGTCTGGCTAAATAAACGTTATGTTAAAAATCTTAATAAAAGAAATTCTGTTTCCTGGAGCCTAGGACTACAAAGAAGTAAAAAAAAAATTAAATCATGTTTTTGTAATACAGAAATTGCTGCTGCTTGCTACTACAAAAGATTGGTGGGTATTTGTCAGGTGATAAGTATCCTAAATTTAACCTACCATGGAATACTAAAAACAAATCACACAAGAATCATCTAAATAAGTAATTCAAAGCAATTCTTCCCATTCCAATGTCCATGGAGGAGAAGAGAGGAAATTAATTATAGACAGTTTCCTCAATGCAACTAAATTGCAACAATATGTGATAACCAGAGCTACCTCCTTCTCATTAAATGTTTTAATGTAGCAGCTCACATTGTGACAAAAACGGAGAGGTTGATCTCATGAGATTTCAATTTGATTAAACTACTGTATAACATCCCTGTAGCACTAGGGCCCTAGAGTCACTTGGCTCTGCACGTAACCATTATATAAACCAGCACAAATCTACTGTTATCTGATCATGTTACAGTAGCTTAAATAGTTAAATGTGTTTAAAATGAGTTGGCAAACACTGTACCAGTCTCCTAAATCTTGGTGACAAAATAATCCATATCATTAATAAATACAGCTTTATATTGTGCATGCACCATGATAATGATGTTATTGCAGAATTATTAACATGAAGTAACCCAGATATCACATTCAGAGTCCTTAAATAACAATTTGACAGTCCTGGTAAAGGAACCCAAACTTTGAAAGGATAGATTAGTCTAAGACCCCAAGGAAACCAAATAACTGGATTAGCCATATGACAAATCCTTCCCTCCTATTCGGTACATGAAATCTGTGTTTTTGGAGAACTAATATTGTTGAGATGTAATAACAATGTCAGTGTTCATTTAGTCCAGCATCTGTTATACTAACTTCAATATTGCAAAGCATATTGACTGTGTTGGCTTTATCTCCATGCATAAAATGTGGCCTCTCAACCTTAAACTAGAATAATATAATGTTTCTGCAATTACCCAGCTTCACATCAGTAGCTAATGATATAACTCAAGAATAACTAGATATTTGAAAGAAGAAGTCAGAATGATGATCTATAATGGCTTGATTTTTTTCTCAAGTGGAATATCCTTTTACGTCTTAAAAAACAGTTTATGTTTTGCTTTTATACTGTTAAACAGAAGTATATGCATCTGCTGTCCTATTTTCTATAGATTTTATTGTTCATATGATAACCAACTTCTACATGTACAACAATATACAAAAGGTTAAAGAGAATTTACTTCTCACAATGCAAGTTTGTGTGACCTGGCCAGCGCTTTAAAAAAACTGCCATCACTGCCATATCTAATTAAAAGTAAAGCTACGTACACACGTCCAATGGTTCTCGCCCCATAATCGGCTCAGGGCCGATATCGGACGAGAATCTGGCGTGTGTACAGTGTCCGTTGTCCATGGTCCGAACTACTGTCCTGGCGGATCCAGGGACGAAGGACGACGAACGATCCTAATGCAAGGAAAGGGCAAGAGCGCGCAGCAGGGTGCCGTTGCGTCGTTCTCCCCCCCCCTATTCATAGAGCAGATCCTTTCCAACGACAATAATTGCATGTGTGTATGCAGCTTAAGAGTAATTGTACTGACCCACTTAAGCTATGAACAGACCTTCATACATACCTCAGTACGGACCTTCATACATACCTCAGTACAGACCCTCAGGCAGACCTCAATTCAGACACCAAGGCAAACCCCATTACAGAAACCCAGTGACAGTTTTCACTGCCCCGGCTGTGGCAAGTAGCAGTGTGTTTCCAGTCAGCGTGCAGCCATATACAAGTCTGGTTACCTCTGGTGTGGTTTGACTCTCTTGGGTACACAGCATGGGTATGATAGGGCCTTATTACGAAGATGCTCCTGTTAAAGCAAAAACTGTGTAATGTTGTGAGGTATGTGAGGCCAAATCTAATGGGTATTTGGCAGCATTTTCCTCTAGTGTTTTGGGGAAGAGATTAAATGACTTGGATTTGACTGTGGTAAATGGTACAACTGCAAGTTTAAAGATCTTTATTTGGGATCCAGGTCTACCCCTATTACCAAACCCCCAGCTCCCCCCATTAACAGACCCCTAGTAACAACCCCCTCCCTATGAAGACCTCAATGTCAGTACAGACCCTCATGCAAACCTCAATTCAGAAACCCAGGCAAACCCCCACTTCAGAAATCCAGTGAAAGTTCTCACTGCCATGGCTGTGGTAAATTGCAACATGTTTCTATTCAGCATGCAGCCATATTGTCACAAATCCACAGGGCAGAGTGGTGGACCCTCTGTGTCACCAGCCCAGTGGGTGGAGGCGCGCACGGGGCACAGCATCTAAGCAACAGCTTAGTCTTCTCCAGAGCCTCTACAGGTGAAGATGTTGTGCGGTGAGCTGCTGCCAGGTTGTGGCCTGCCAAGGCAGGTGACTGCTAACTAGCAGGAACAAAGTGCAGTGCGAGAGCCAGAGAATGGTCAGACAAGCCAAAGGTCAGGGTAGGCAGCGATCAGGAATAGTCAGGAAACAAGCTGGGGTCGGTACACGAATAAGTCAGGAACGGGAGGCACATACTGGAGCAGTGGGAACCCAGGAGCAGAACTAAAAGGAACTCCTTGTCCAGGCAACTTCCTGTTGCCAGCCACATCCTAAATAAAAAATGATGTCATGTGATGAATGAGTCATGTGAGCCGCAGACTCCTTACCCACCAGCAGAGGGAGTGCTGGTGACGAGACAGTGACAGGTGTCAGGTGACATCAGTCAAATGTTGTTCACATGCCTGCCAGCAGATGGAGTGCGTCTGTGGAACACTCTAATCCTCTGAGGCAAAGGAGCAGCTGATAAAGAATCACATGACCTAGACCAGGAAGTGAGCAGAGAGTTGGAACCTGGGAGTTGGTGCTGGCAGCAGGGGAGTACAAGGTGGGTGCGCCTGATGGAGGCTCAGATCCCCTGGACCTGTGGGGATCTGTGACACATATTAAAGTCTGGTTACCTCTGGTGTGGTTTGACTCTCTTAGGTGCATGGTGTGATAGGGCCCTATTACGAAGATGTTGCTGTTACAGCAAAAACTGTGTAATGTAAGGTATGTAAAGACAAATCTAATGGGTATTTGGCAGCATTTTCCTCTATTGTTTTGGGGAAGAGAATAAATGACTTGGATTTGACTTGGGTGACTTGATAATTGACTTGGATTTTGAATTTTGATTGTAGTTAATTGTGCAATTGCAGGTTTAAAGATCTTTATTTGGGATCCAGGTATAATAAAAGGTATAATAAAAGGAATGGGTAAGCCGAACACTCCATCCCTTTCCCTGGCTTAGATTTAGCGATGGCTCTACAGCACCTGCCAAACTCCAATAAAAATGAATCTGTATATTAAGTGGAATGGAGTTGGAGCCTATTCTGCTAAAGAGAAGCAAAGTTTATCATTGTTTTGGACTGTATAGCCCTGTACAATGTGAAGCATTGAACCTGATTCCTCCAAATATCAATCAATTAAGCCCACCAGTTTTCTACACATAAGATATCACTTTTAAATGCACTCAACTTTAAAGCGGAAGTAAACTGAGCTGAACAGAAAAGGCGAAGGACTATACTCTTTTATTTTTTTTAAAAAAAGGGCTTTGAACCCCCTCCCCCAAAAAAGGAATTTTTACCTTATATAAAAGGCTTGCCTACCCTTTTATGTAAGGTAAAAAAATTAGTTTAGGTCCACTTTAACGCCTTTACTTAACCCTTAAGCCAAATCTAAATTAAACTACAGGTAGTCCTCGGGTTACATACAAGATAGGGACTGTGGGTTTGTTCTTAAGTTGAATTTTCATGTAAGTCGGAACAGGTACATTATTTTAATAAATGCAAATAGGACAGATGTTTGTCTCAACATATTATTAGGCAGTGAGGTTTCAGTTACAGTATAAAATCCTCACTGTGAGTTAATCACAAACAAACCAAAAGCCTTGACAATCATTACCTTCTCCAGCAAGCTGTGCTTTGCTATGCAAAAAGAAACAACTGCAGAGATTGTCTTGGTCATTGAAGAGTTACGAGAGGCTGCAGAAAAAGCTCCCCCCCCCAAGATAACCTACAACCTCAGCTGTGTTTAGCAAAAGATTTCTTCTGCAAGTCATGCAAATCGCCCCCATCCAGCCTCCGTCCTGCACACAGCGAGCAGGGAAGCCCCGTTTGTATCTAGGAGTCGTCTGTATGTTGGATGTCTTTAACCCAGGGACTAGCTGTAATAATAATATAACACCTTGCCGCTTTATTCTTAAACCCTGAAAATATAATCATTGCAAAACCTGTATGATTAAACAGATAACACCATAGTATAACACCATAGTATTCTGCAATTCCTAGCACTGGCAAGCAGTGTCCCAAATCCTACAGGGGCAAACAAATGCATCAATTGATCTGCATAACACAATTGAGGCAAATGGGTGTAGAATACAAAATAGTCACCTTCATGCTAATGCAATTGGTAAAAATATTAGAAACCAACAACCTGCACTTCATCTCTATTGGAATCTGACCTTCACCTCCTTTAAAGGCCTCCTATTCAACAAGAAGACTGATGAGCTAAAGATCATTTTAATAAGCTAAACAAGTGACAAAGCAGCTGTCACACAATCCACACCTCTGAAGTATGGGCTGTTCTGGCATACATTTGGTCAAGGGAACGACTGTACATATTTTTACTTTCCGACTATCACGATTGTAAACTCAAGCTATCTTTGGCAGAACCAATACAATGCATTGTGACATTTTCTGTTTTACAGCCTCGAGTTGAAAATCATGAAATAGGAATCATTTTTTTCATTTGGACAAGCAATTTTTAATACATCAGTTTGTGAACAGCTTTATGACACATGTTATCTATCATATTTCATGCCCTGGTGGAATTACTTAAGTAAGCAAGACAAACCATTTTTTAAGATTACCTTACCAAGCATGACAGATTAATCAGAGAGGCAAAGAATCATTACAAATAGTGCTCATTTCAAGGATACTCCTCAAAGTAAAGCATTGTGCAATAGAGGCGGGTTACTTCTGCTTCAGATAAGTGTTTTACTGAAAGATACCTGATGGGTCTATCACTCAAAGCAAATCAGGTTACAACAGCTGTATAGTATATGGTATGAACAACGCAAACATAAAGACATTCCGTCACCATCTTTAAAAAATGAACAGAAAATCAAGCAATTTAAAAGCTTGCTTGCAGAGTTCTTTCCATAAATTACTTTTTAATTACCTTGCAATGTGCCCCTGAACTTGCTAAAAAATGCAACATTCGCTAACAGGGTTTTCTCAATCCTTGCTCATCTTCCTCTTCTGTGAGTAGGGTTGCCAACATTGTGCAAATTTACTGACAAAAATATGAAAGCTAATATCTTGTTGCACTGAATATTTGCAATGCTGTTTATCAAACAAGAGTAGTATATTATAAGAGGGACTAATATGCTTTTGTCAGTGCAATATTGTTAAACGCCTAATGCCTAAACCAAGAGCTCTTACTGACGCAGAAACAGAGTGCACACTCCTATACTGGAGCACTTTGTCCTGTGGGAGTTGTAGTTCTTTGGAATGTTGAGGGCTAGCTATGTCTGAGAGAATGGTGCTGGTATTAGTTTTAAACTAGACAGTGGTCACTTCTCCTCTGTTGGACTGACGTTGGCTCAGACTGTCTCGGGCTGCATATGTGTTCTAATGGTACATATGCATTGTAATAAATAACTTCTCCTGTTCATGGCCATTTACAGATGGGAACAAAAGCAATACATTTTTACAAACTGCCCACAACTTGAAAACCCTGTTTTGGCATCTCTACTTACATGGCCATGTTCCTTCACCTTATACCTAGTTACAAGACCTTCTATGGGAAAGAGTGAATGCAAATCTTTAGGAATGTCACTGGAGTTACAAATGAGTCTGCTGTGGTTGCTGACATTACTTTCAAAATAGTGACACATGGCAGAAGCCTTAAAGCTCTTCTTGGAGGCTTTAAAATGTATTATTATTTTCATATTACAAGTAAATAACATATATAAAATAGGTTGCCTGCACCTACATTCTTATGAGAACATGAATTAAATGGCTTGACAGGTCTGTCTCTTTAAGCAATTGTCATCCATATAGGCCAATGGGCACCAACGCAGCTCTTTGCAAGCAAAAATGAATGCTGACTATTTTAGACAGCAAAGTAGCATTTTAGAAATAGGTAGCTGTTAAAATCACTAAATACAACTATATATTCACATTTCCTGAATTAAAGAGGCAACTAATATGCTCCAATTAGTCTCCCTAATACAAAGGTGTCTAACTCCAGACTTCGAATCCAACTCCTGAAATCAAAAAAGAAGTAAAGACCCCAATGACTGGCTAATATAGAAACTACCCTCATTACTGCATCAACTATGGGGCATTTCATACAGCATGCTCTAATAGGAAATACATAAAAACCGCAGATTTCCTAAAGCCTCGTACGGACGTCATATAGGCATCAGATTACTGTCACTGGAGATGATCTTTTGTGACCATTTCCCATGAATGAGCAAGAATTATATATAAAAAGCTGGAAGGAAGGGGAGTTGAAAAGCGAGTGGCACCCCACTGTGCCAGAATGGGTTGATAAATGACTTTCGGGGACCACTATCCACATGCCATGTTTTCACCGGAGACAAGCACAACCATTTATCTCAGGGGACAATCATCTGATGTGTGTATGAGGCTTAAGATATTAAATGGCCTATTTATTACCATGGGGCAATTTGCAATCTCTAGGCACAAAGGGCAGAAACTCCCAGCAGCAAGTCAGATTTCAGGTTAAATTACCAGATAAAAAACGTAAGAGTAAGAGTAAGACGTAAGAGTAAGAGTAAGAGGAAGATCACTGTTAATGTCACATAACAACTAATTAACAGCCATTTTTCATTATTGTAACTGCACTTACACTACATTGTTAGATAAGCCCGCCAGCTGTTTACATCTTTGTTACACATTGTTGAGATAGTAAATCAAGTCAAACTTACCTAAATAGGACAATATTGTACTGACTAAAAAGCAAAATATTAAGTATAATAGGTAACCAAACCATGTGGTGACCTCAGGTTCTCACCCCCTCTGTGCTACTTTATATGAAATAATTTATGGCTAAATTATATCCATGCATATGTAATGTACAGCTGTGGCTTTCAGACATCTTTCCATCATCCCAATAATTTCAGATAAAGACACGCAAATTATCTGATCTTCCTTGCCACAAATCAACAAAGTATTTCTCTTTATCACAGAGTAATGATGGCGGAGGGAGACCAATCATATCTAATAGCATCAAAGCTAGAAAGAGCTGGATAACAAATGTTCCATTAGAGGAAACTAATGCACTCTTCTAAATGTAGGATGCATGTTCAGGGTCGGTCAGACAATTTAATATTAAAGATACAGGAAATGGAAGCCAAATCAGCAGGCATGGTCACAAAATGCAAATGGGACAGAGATGCCAGAAGAAATTCCTGGAAAGAGCAAAAGCACTAGAGCAGCACACATTTCCTCTGCTCATAATGACCCATGCACATAATGCCTACCTCAACGATAACCTGCGGTCAATTTAAATCAATAAAGACCGGCAAAAGACAAAAGGTACTAGAGCCAGACTACAAAATTACCGTAAGGAGATAAGTCACCTCAAAGACAATTTTCTATTTATGTCATATACAATATGAAATCACATTGTGACATATGAAAACAGCTATACTTTTAATCACTAGGCAAAAATTAATGATTTATTTTGTTATAATATTTTATTAGGCTTTTGTTGATAGTGTAAAAACATACAAATTACAGCAAATATATTAAAATTGTTTCCAATACTGTGGCTTGTCGAGCACTCATGTAAGAAGTGGTAGAAATTTGAATAAAAATGAAAAATCAACACACAAAAAAGTTTGTTAAAGCAACACTGTTGCTTGACAAAGAAAAGAAGTGAGCCTTTCTCAACTTTTTTATCCCTTGGGAAACCCTTCGAAATTATTTATCACATCTTGAAGAACCCCATTTTAAAAATACATGGAGATCAAAGCCAGAAGGGCTCCCTTACATTAGTGGTCAGAATAAATTTACAGTAAACTTACAGTGGTGGCCAAAATTTTACAAATGACTTTAAAGAGTTTTACTGTCATGCTGTTGGCTCTGCCAAATAATAGGTCACTATTGAATGTGAGGTCAATCAGCCAAAATTATGAAAAACCTCTAGTATGAAAAACCTCTAGTGTTTCTTGAGCAATTTGTGCATCGTTTAAAGTGACACCAATGATTGTTTTATCTATCCAGATTTTCTTCCCACTGACCAATAATGTAAGAGACATTCTTCTTACAGACCACCATGAAAATAAATAATGTGGATATATTAATTATAGAAGGGGTTCCCTGAAAACCTGAAGCCTATAAAAAAAATCTAATCAATACTTCCCAGTCTGCTGGAGGTGATTCCGACCCAAATTCAAGAGGCTGTTCAACAATGTGATACATTTTTTGTGCTTTCTTTAAAATGCAGATCATGGCTAGTTGGAAGGACCAACAAGGAGCCATACATATCTTCCTGAAATGAGATAGCAGTGGTAACGCCTACATCATATTCTGAGCCTTAGTGATATAAAGAATTGAAACCCACTTACTGGGCCTGATTTATTAAAGCTCTGCAAGGCTGGAGAGGATATACTTCATCAGTGAAGCAGGGTGATCGAGCAAACCTACAAATTTATTTCTGTAAAGTCATTTGCTATTTGCTAACAAATACTTTAATGCTGGAGCAGATCTGTTCCAGGTTTGCTGGATTTTCTATTAAAAATTGTAATATAGAAACTAAATACATGTTAAACACTAAACCATTCAGCAAAATACATGATTGCCTTATATACATAATGGTCAACTCATAACTATCTGGTCAAATGTTTGTTTATCTGTGCTCCATTAAGGCAGCATATTGTTTTTAGTATGAATGACACTGCAGTGTTTAATGTACATCTAAATTGTTGCCATGCATAACTGCATATGTGTAAATGGACCGGAATGGGAAAGTAGTAGTAAAGGAACACTTAGATACACTTTTTATTATATGCATATTCAATTTTCATGTTTCTATTAAGGGGTGTGTAGCAGGGGTATATCCTGGGGGTATGTAGACTACTTATTAAAAGGGTTCTTAATTCTCATGTTAGAAAGTTGAAGGGTTGGTTAAGGTGAACCTGTCACATTTGAATGGAGTATGCAGAGTTGTAGAGTAGACTAAATCCCTTATAATTGTATTATTCATTTTATATCTTTCATTTAAATCTTATATGTTATATACAAGCATAAGCATTATTAACATAAAAAAGGTAGTCAAGATAATACACTTTTACAATACGTTTGCATGTGTCTTCCTTTGCACACCATATACCTGCATTTGAAATTAGAGGATGCCGTTTGACTACAAGCAAGCAGGACTAAGGTGAATATACATTAAGGTAAATTGAGTGAAGTTTGGCTGTCATGCAGCTGCAGTGTTAGAAGCACCCAAATTGGCTATACTTGTAGCTTTTAATTGTTCTTTATGTACCATTGCAAGCTAGTGATCCTGCCAGGATTACCATACAGGGCAGAGAATACTTACCCACATCTATGTATTTGCTGGCTAGATGAAGGTAATATTGCTTTATCCAACAGCCAAAAGGCAACACATTGCTGATCTGGCAGCATTAGTATTCTGTTAGCAAGGGAGCAACACATGGTGAGCATTTTCTGTGCTGCTTTTACATGCTCTGACCACATCAAACATCTCACTGCTTTGGCCAGCAAGGGAGCTATATCACGGAATGAAATGAATGGACCTTTAGCAATTATGTCACTGGAGGGTTGTGGGACACTTAAACAGCTAAAATTCTGTTTTTAATCTGACAGCTATTGTCCGAATTTGATTTTCCTCTATTTAAATTGCTGTTGGGAGCAGATTATAGGATGTTGGAACAGTTAAGTTGCTCCCATGCCATTCCTCACTGCATATTGACTGCATTTAAAAGAGAGATATCACACTTAAAAATAATGTTCAGTACTAGGGCTGAGAGACCACTCAAGTGTTTATTGCAACAAATATTTTGATAAAGTAAATAATAAACCCCAGAATTGTAAAAAATATTAAAAGTATATTATGAGACACATAAGTATAAAAAACTCTTTATAAACAAGTTAACTTTTTAGTAGAATTAGTAAGTGATTAAGTTTGGCATAATATATATGTGTTTAATAAGAGGATAGCCAAAAACTGGCACATGAACAAGAATGTAAAAGCAATACAGAACTACCTATTGTATTTTATTTTTTTAAATTAGTATTGCAGAAAAATCAGTTTCAGAAATGAAATTAAATTGGACCTAAATATTGAGGCTAATTTGAGCAGAATCAAATAAGTGGTATGGCATTTAGAGATTTATTTAGCTGGTTCACAAATTGAATTTCTGCTAATGCACATATTTATTACAGATATAGTGCTGGCTGACCTACCAGTGATAGGTTACTGTAAAATAAATTGCAATAAGCACTGTAAACACCTTCGCCCAGCACCTAAATTAGGCATGTAATACAAGTAATGAAGTAATGTCAGCAATTACACAATCATCCATGCTAAGCATACCATAGTAACCTCACAACAGCTCGGTTGTAATTCACATATAAGGACAAAAATATTTGCATTGCAGGGGGGTCAAATAGGAAATCTGATAAAAACAGCTTATTATTGGTAAACAGCATGTATGATTTCAACAATGCTTTCTTGGGATAATGAAGCAAGTCTTTTATCTTTGGGGTATGTGGGACAAGGCCTCTATTGGTGGTATTTCCTTGTGATTTTCTTATGCTATCTATAGACAAAAAGATGTAACAAATATGTTCTGGTATAATAAGCATTACCTTTTAACAACCAGAGGGTATATCTTCTAGGTCCCTTTTTAATAGTAGTGAGTGAATATAAATGTCAGATTCACTACTTAATAAATAGACCCCCTAGTATACTGTACAGTAGAAAGCATATATTTATTTTAAATCTGTCTCATCTATAATAATAGTAATAAAAATATGTTTCTGTCATGAAGCAATATAAAGTTAGTTACACAATAAAGCTTTATTTAGCAATGTAGAAGTAAAAAAGTTAATAAAAATATGAATAAATGTAATATAAAATATAGCAGTTGATAATAGAAAAAATTAACAAAAATAATAGGGAAGAAAATAAAGGGAAAGAAGGGAAATGGGGGGTTACCTAGGGCTGGAATTTCTAAAGAGTTATAAGGAGTTTAATATGAACAAATTGTATTTTTTTTACTTAAAGGTTTGCTGTAACTAATATGACATGTAGATCACAGTTCACTAAATACAATTTACAAACAATTTTACTTCCTATTTCTGAATTAAGCTTTCAAATACTGTTTAGACATTACACAGAAGCTTAATCCCACACACTTTTTTAAAGGTACACGTGTATTTGATATGTACATAGTATGTACTGTATTTATACTATATGTTCAGTTGGTGAGCCTATTAGATTTTTCAGGTCTATTTGGGCATTATGTTAACCAAGCTCTTCCCAGTAGTTTCAGATTTGGGTGCCCTGGAACTCTGTATACTATTGTATTGCCCACCAGGGACTTATGCATGTCAAAGATAAGGCTATGGCCAACATTCCAGAATGGTCTCTCTTCTTTATACAATAAAGGAGATTGCTAGACCTAGTTGGGCCATATGTAATAACTAAACTCCTGTTGACTTTACTAGCTTCAGACCCCTTATCTTCAAGCCCAACAAACATGACACCAAAACCCAACTGGGCTTTAGATTTTTGACTCTCTTGTTCTTTAGTTCCACAGGTTACACACACAGTATGTTCAATATTGAGGTATGCTTACTCACCATATAAATACATAAATAAATCTAATAAATTACTTTTATACAAAGTTTATTTTCATATTTGCAGAGAGTAAATAGCTGCATAGAGACAGTATAGAGGCAATCTACTCAGCACCTGGTCAGTGGGATTGATTACTCAAGTATCAGAATATGTTCACTGGTAAAGTGAGTCTTCACTAATTAAAATAGTGAATAAGGTATACCAAAGTGAACATTTACCTGTCAAAAAATAGTCAACCAAGGGGAAAGAAAAAGGGAACTTTGTTAACAAAGTGAAATTGTGCTGATGACAATCATTCAATCATGTGCAACCATTTATCATTTTTTCCCTTGCATATAGTTGGAAATAGTTTTTATCCATGCAAACTTAGAAAATTAACGTTGAAAAGTAGGATCATAGCGATGCTATGTTGCATGTGCAGCCTATTTTTTTCTTTGGTAAAAGCTTCTGGATTGTTAAGCTATTCTTTGATTTTAAACACAGTTCAGTTACTAGTCATCACAAAGTCAAGTCACTAGTCAAGTTCTATTCATCACAAAGTTGACCACAGTACTAAAAATATGTAGAATAAAATGTATGCTATAGCCTGCAGAATAACTGGACACAGTAGCAAGATGCCAAGGAAATAGAATCATATCAGATCATAAAAACCTGAAGTGTTTTAATAGTGAACAATGTAGAGCATGTAATGGGTTAAACTGTAATACCTGATACTCTTCCAGGAAAATGTCCTTTCTCTAGCTCATAATTTAGTATGAAATTTTCTTGGACTGCAGACAAATGATCAGAACAGCCATGCCATTATGGAATATATTACATGATTTAGCAGCTGAAAAAAAACAAAGCTAATGTGGATAGTTAATTAAAAGAAATTAGCAGCGAACACTCAACAGAAATTACACATTATGCACATTCTAGGCGTACAAGGTTTTTTCGCGTTCTCTTTTCCCAAATTGCTCTTTTCGTATTTTTGCAAACAGTATTTTTCATGCCAAGTTCTCTTAATATGCAGCATGCTCTTGGTTTGATTAAGCTCAGTTGTAAAACAATTTTTCAAGGCCACACAAAGGTAGTTCAATTGCAAGATCTTCACAATGACAATTGGACAGAAAAATTGGCTTTCAACATCCACAATAGGTTTAGTTTGAATACTCCTCTGTTCACTTCTTAAATAGCTTGCATACGAAAATGACATTCACACATCATCCTTTCAATTGCTTATTATTAACCAAAAGTCAAGCACTTGTTCCAACACAGCAACTGCAGTTTGAGCACAAAGAACATCAATATCTAAAGAAGCAATAAAGTAACATTTTTACGTAGTTTTTAGTTAGAAATATAATATAAATGGGAACACCAAAAGAAATATTAATACTGTACTGGAAGCCTGTTTTATAATAGATGCATTATATCATATATATCAGACACACAGGAAATGGTAGGGAAAGCAAGAGAGTGTGTGGCACAGTTGTGATATTGTAAAATTTTCCTTTTTTTTTATATATATTGTTTTTTTTTAACCATTGCTCTTAGAGTATTAGCTCTTCATTTACTTCATTTACTTTATTTATGTTTGCAGACTTGTCAACTGCGTCCATAACGTATTGTACATTACTGTCTGATATATCCAATGGTGTCTTATAGATATATATTAGAATATTGATATTATTATTTTTACACAGTATTTATATAGTGCCGACATATTAAAAAGCTCATTAAAAAGTCTGTAGTCATGTCACTAGCTGTCCCTTAAAGAGGCTCACAATCCAATGAAGTAGATGAACCTAACTGCATGTTTTTGGAATGTGGGAGGAAACTGGAGTACACGGTACGCAAACACAGGAAGAACCTGCAAACTCCATGCAGATAGTGTCCACTACTATCATAGTGGAGATTTTCTTATCTATTAACTATACAATGATCCAGTTAACAGCCAAAATGTTTTTGAGAAAATATGCCATTACCATAATTTGTGGAGATGACCATGAAACTCTGCACCAACATTGAAATTTGATTATCCTCAAATACTAGTGAGAATCTCAAGCTAATTCACTGGACAAGTAAACAGTTAACTGTTTTTTTGAATATCAGCTACTTGGCCGTCATGACAGTTGACTCAGAACACACATAGAGACATAAAGACAGGTTTTTGACACTCATAAATAGTATGCTTGTTCAGTTTGTGTTTCAAGTTATTAGTTATTAGGGCAGGCACACCCAAGCAACCAATATGTTCAAAAGGACAGTAATGGTAGCCAATTAAAGGTTCAGTATGTTATCTGCTCCTAAAGACTCATATAGGAAGATTACAGGAATATAAGTGATATGAACTAATTTTTTTCATCTAGCCTCTTTCCAATATGAATGCCTAGCTAGTGTTAGAAGAAATGACCTGTTACTAATCAACACAAGCCCCACATTATGTGGAGCCATGAATAGCTTTTAAGGAACATCTCTAATTGCTGCCAAGCTGTTGTACAAATGAAATACATGAGACTGAAAGCGGAATATTTAATCTTCATAGAAAAGCCTGAATTAGAATTTTAAGAGTGACTAATTCCAAAGAATCTGATTACATTGATTAGCTGTTTAAATAACAGTGATGGAAGTTGGAGCTGCCTTTTCATATAGGAATGAAAGTGACCATTTTAAGGTAGAAAGCCTGAAGCTAACTGTACTTTCCCTGCTGTTCAGATGAATATGCTTTATTCTCAGACTTTACTAAACGCATGAGGTGGAATATTGGGTATTAGAAAAGCATACAAAGTCACCCACTGTTCATGAGATTAGTAAGAAAAGCTTGTATGATAAAGGTGACATTTCTTTTTGCTAGCCCAGTTTTTAAAGCATTTCCTACTTATGGTATTTGTTATTTTATTAATAGTGTATATGTTATAGATTAAAAAATCAACCAGAATAGCATTATTGTGAAAAATGATTTAATGACATCCAAGTAATGTTTGTAAAAGGTCAGTACTCTTACATTAATTTGCTGGTCAACCTATTTGCTTGCAGTGGTTGTTTTAATATTAGTTGTTCAGCCATGATGGAGTCACTCATCAGGCCGTCAGCTGCGAGTTGCCATTGGTTGGAAAGTTACAGCCTGCTACATTTTTCTTGCTTATTTGTGGGCCCCTCCTCTACCGCTTTCCTTTGGTCTGCTGTGCTCCAGTATGGCTAAAAATGCAAAACATTACTTTGTTAGTCCTGACTTTACTGACTGCCCACATATTTGCTTCAGCCTTGGCTTTGTCTTTTCTGATATTGACTGTGACCCCTTTTAATTCACTTGCCTAGAACCTGAATTGTGAACATCAGTTATTTGGTTTCCTTGACCAGTGCCTACTGAAGATCATGAGTTATGTACCTATAGGCATTTCATCTGAAGATGCAGCAAACTCTTGTCACGCTATGTTAACAATGAATTTATTATAATGGATTGAGGAAGAATATATTGTGTATTGGTTCAGCATTAAAAAATATAGAGATGTAGAATTTTCTGGTATACCATACAATAAAAAACCTGTTTCTCAACTCCATACTGCTCATTTAGTTATCTTACCTGTTTTTGTCCCAAACTAATGTTTAAAAAACACAATTCCCCCGTATGTACAGTGCATTAGTGCTTTTAGCAGCCATTATGCTGAGTTAGGTTATATCCTCTTCAGAGCTGTATTATTGAGAAAAAAAACTTTTTTTTTTTACCATCAGTTTATCTGACAGTCTTCCTATTTTGTGTACCTAGCAATAATATACCTAAAAGCCTATTTTCCAGTTTTCCTCACATTAAAGAATCACACCAGGAGATGAAGGCTGCACACTGCTGGTCAGAGTGAAACAAATCAGTTTACATATTTCAAGTGTTTTTTTTGTAAAAAAAGATTCTGTTCCTGGAAGTAAAAATAGTGTGATGAATCTATTCAGAAGGGTTATTTCTATTTTAATGTTGTTTTTTCAGAACTAATTCAGGTTGATAAATGTTTAGCATCAAGCACTTTTCAGTACATGTATGTTACAAAACAGAAAAGTGTTTACAAGAGAACATCCCTCTGCCTCCGGGGAACATTTAATACATTTTGCGTAATATTACTGTGTTATATTTATATATATTTATCACTGAAACATTTTAACCCTACTGGGTTCACCTGTTTCAAGCAGAACAGTACCTGCTTTACAGATTCTAAACTGGGTTAGAACATTGTGACAAGATGAATTATTATAAATGAATGTAAAAATAAGCTTAATTTGAAGATGCATTTTTTGTTCCGTTGGTGGGAAAAATGCATGGCTTAAAAATCTACAGGAAAAGGCCACCTTTATTCTTTACATTCCTTTGAATAAATAGTTGTTCTTCCTCCATACAAATTTTGCCATCTTTAAAAACCTGCATTCCTATCAGCACAAAGTAGGAACATAAGTTGATTAATGGACCTTATTGTCTCTTTTAGTAGCAATGACAGCTGAGAGAAAGCACCTGATTTTTTTTCCTGGGAAAACAAATGCAAATTTAGCAGTATAATTAAGACAGCTGAATAGAAAACACTATTCAGTGCAATGTGTGGAGGGACTGGTAAACTGTTATTGGATGATTTAAAAAACAAGGAGTTTGCCATAGAACACTGGAGTATAAAAGGGTTTGTCATTAAACACTGGTGAACAAAAAAGATCTAATAACTGAGATGTGTGTTCATGAAAATCAAGCCATAACAAGATCAATGCTGTAACTATGAGGATGAATAAATGACCAGGAAGCACTTTTATTATTATTATTTTATTGTGTTTTACAAACCACTGATTAGTTAATTGCCAGCCTCTACGCAATATTAGTAACCAGCCCGAGGATGTAAAGATAAACCAAAATCTGGTATTATTATTCAGAAAAATGTTACAATTTATTTTCTTTTTAGGGCATAATTGCTTAGAACAATGCCCTCCTCAACCCACATGAACATATTATTACGTGAAGAAATATCCCAGTCCTTGCTAGGAGGCTGAGTCGCAGTATGCTGCATTATCACCACTCATCTCTGCTGTTATGAGATGAACAGATACAAAGACAAGCATATCACACTACAGAGATCTGAGCAATGTATGCTAATTTTATTCAAACATCTATGGTTACAGGAAAGCTGACAAACAGTCTTACAAGTATCACATTAAAAAGCTCTCAGTCACAGAGTGTAGCAGGGAGAAGTAGGGATGACTGACAGTAACTTTCCTACCTGCTGGATTCCTTGCAACATTGATCATTGATTTATTAAACAGCATATCATTTCTCTTTGCGCTGCTATTAATTAGGCTTTTTATGGGCATACCTCTTTAGCAGAGAAATGTCCCTAGAAATGTTGGGTGTATGATAATTCCCATTACAAAACAACAATCAGAAATTAAATCAACAGTATTTTAAAATAATCCTTCCAAGGTCACACTTTTATACATTTTCCTTGTCTGTACAATTTACATAGCAATCTTCATGCAGCAGAGCATTACTATCACCACTCAGCAGCCCCTTGCAAAGCCTGCTCCAAAGCATTAGAAATGCATGGATAGGAACATCAATTTATTACTCAGTAATGTAAAAGTGTCCTTCCGACTGGAAAGTTGAGTGAGCTATAGAAAAATAATGAAGATTCACCAATTTGTAGAAGGCATCTGTTTTTCCTTACTAGCAATCTAAACTCTTCTTTCCCTTACCTGTTCTATCCAAATGCTTTACTTGCATATATGCATATACATAGGCTATAGGAGGCTGTGTAGTGTGTTTCTGTATATCTTTATGACTGACAAATCAGCCAGCGTTTCACATATGATACAAAACAATGTGCACTTCATTTATAAAATGTAACACTAAAGTATTCCAGGAATTTAAGTTGAGTGCACATTAGCCTGGTTAAACTGCACATTACTGCCTAATATTGGAGCAAATGGGTTCATTTTTTTTGACTGGCAGTCGCTCTTGGCAGTTCCTGTTTTCGGAGATTACATGCATTGTCCAAGGGTGTTTTGCCATCCCAACTCCCTCCATGAACCAGAAAAGAAACTGCTTTTCCTAACTGCTCCATGCCACCATTCAGTTGGGTTAATCCCTTTCCCCTCCTACTCTAAAGACCTAATTGGAAAATTTCAAGGCCATCAATACACCTAGAATTCCTTAATTTTCCTTTAGTATACTCTTAGCAATGGCCACCTACCTGGCTGGAGAAATCTCTGGCTGTCCACAGTCCAGGTGAAGCCCCCTCTGTATGGTTTCTAAAGGTCACCTTGGAGGGGTGCTGCTGGTCCCTTCATGCATGGCATAATGTTTGATAAATTTAAGCCACAAATATTTGCACACACTACATCTGTGGCAAAGAGGTATGGCAATGTATTTGCATTGTTCACCAAAAGCTGAATATGTCAAGTCTATATTCTTTTATGGTAAAAAAGCTTGACGAATAGTTGTCAACAATTATAGGTAGTTTTTTACATCAGAAAACCCTCAACTGTGGGTCAGTGGTCCTTCCCACAAGTGGACCTGTTGTATCCCTGACAAATCACAAAATAAACTGAGGAACTTCATCTTAAGGTTTTCTAACCAGCAAGCCTTGGGGTCTGATGAGCTGACAATGCACTGTTTTCCCCATCGTGCCTTTGATTCACAGGATCTTGAAGTGCTTCTTGAAGGAGCTGAACTTTTTAGCATCATCCTCAACTGACTCAGGCTCCTATTCATCTCAAAACTCTTCTGGATCTCCTCTCAATGTCCCCTGCTCCATCCGAACCTTCTGGATCCGACCTTCTGGTTCTTGAAAGGCAAAGGGGTATCCACATAGGCTGTTCTGAATGGGTGGGGAAAACCCATATGAAAGGCAAGAAAACTTTTATCAATACCACTTATAATCATGTTTGGCAATTTCAAGCTTTTACTTACCCCTTGCTAGTAGGGTTTTCATAATGTAATGACAGTCACTGTAATGGACTTTAAATCTAGAGCTCAGAACCTGGTGAGACCTTCTTTTTGAAGAAAAAAAGCAAAGTAAAAGGTACTTTGGTTACTGCTGTTCTTTCCACACCTTTATTTGCTTCATGCTCTGGGGCAATTGCAATGAATGAATTCCCCAAAGGGGAACCTACCTTATGTTTCATTTTGCTCACATCAGACAAATGCAGACTGTGCCTGCTGTCACTGGAGGCAGCCTTTTTATGGCTATCATTGTGGTCAGAAGAGATTTAGAGATTGTACCTTTGGGTGAAACTTTTCACACTTTTCACATTTCTTAGGTTTTCCTTACCTTCTGCTGAATAAAGCTCAGTAAATGAACCAAACATTTACATACGCACACATAAACAGATACAAGAATCAGAGACTTATGTCTTATTAGAAAGCTTTGATTGAGGTTTTCAGAAAAGGGTAGTACATTCACCCCAACAAACATAGCAACTACTATGGAAATTATATTACAAAACTTTAAAAAGAGGTGTTAGGGATGTCATGTTTGTGTTGTAGGTAGGGAAAAGGAAGCACTTGTTTAATTAGTGGGTGACAAATGTGACTAAAACTAAAGAGCTTTCCCAATGACCAAGGTTGTACCATTTGGTAAACTATCTATGATTTGAGGAATTTAGGAGACATAATGAGCTGGCAGTCATCAGCTATAATTTGGCCTTAGTGAACTAAAATAACGTCCGGAGTCTGAAATGAGTGACCAGGACCAAATAACACAGAGAATACCGTAGATGTATAGATGCATAACTTTTCAATTTTCCCACATCCATTTAAAAATCTTGGGGCGGCCTGGGAAGCTAGATATCTCAAATGAGTAGTGTAAACAATTTAATAAGATCAAGAAAACCCTAGCCTTCAAGGAGACCCATTTGAAATTCAGTACATTCTTTCAGTCATGACTGCTCAGCCTCAGAAGTGGTTGTTAGCTGGATAAAATTGCCTAGAGGTGACTTGTGACAAGTTTAGCTTTATAAGGTGAATGATGTAAGCTGGTGATCTTCCAACAGGTATGTTTCTTTACTTAAAATGTTTTATAGAAACAAAACATAGGGAATTGTGCATGTGTAAAGAAATATAGTAGAATTATTTTTTATTTTACCTATTCATACAACTTAAGTTATAGTTATTTAACTTACAACCGGCATAAAAAACCTAATCCTTTTTAATGTTTCTTCCTGTATTTCCCTACATAGCAGTCTAGATCTCATTACTGTGCTGCTTTTCATTCATTTTGGTCCAGGCCGAACTGTATTGCTTAGCTGCAAAGAAGTATGCAAGGAGCATACAGAATGGGCTACATAGTCTAGCACATGTTCCCAGAACCGAATGGCTGAATTGAATTAGAAATTCTTATAGTAAGGCAGCTATTTACCTGGGTATTGGTTTAATAAAGTAGAAAATAAGGATTTTTGTGGGGTCACCAGTCAATTTGCCATAAGTATAATAAAAGCTCTCTCAGGTCCTAGGTAGTTGCTAGAGTTCATGACCACCATTGTTCCTTCATTACCAGACAATCTAAAAGGAATATGTGGTTGAGTACAAAACAAATATACCTATATGTTGTTCAGATTGTTTATACTTGTTCAATGTCCATACTGTCCACTCATTCATGAATAATGGGTTATTCTCTAATTAACAGCTAGGGAGCTAATTTCTTTAATCTCATGTGTCATGTGCCAAGTAAAATGCCACCAGAATATTTGTGGTATTACCAGGGCAAATTACCAGGGTAACAAAAGTTTGTTTAATAACATACTGTTTAATGAGTGTTGAATCACTGACTATCCAGATTATGAATTGATAAATCATAGAGGAGGTGTGCAAATCTTCATTATTAAACAGAGGATACATTTTGGGTGGTATTTACTTTGGGAACTTACTTTTGAGGCAGCACAGTGGCTTAGAGTTTAGCACTCTGGCCTTTGCAGCGCTGGGTCCCAGGTTCAAATCTCGGCCAGGACACTATCTGCATGGAGTTTGCAGGTTTGCAGTTTTGCATGATCTCCCTGTGTTTGTGTCGGTTTCCTCCAGGTACTCTAGTATCCTCCCACAATAAAAATTGACCTTAGACTGTATTAAAGGCATATGACTGAGGTAGGGACATTGGATTGTGAGCCCCTTTGAAGGGACAGCTATTGACATGACTATAGACTTTGTACAGCGCTGCGTAATATGTTGGCGCTATATAAATACTGTATGATAATAACTAGGATTAGTAAGGGGGGAAAACAGTTTTCTTGTTATGCTTTTTTTCCTCAATTGCCCCCCTCTTCATTCTTTCCTCCATCTCTTACTTTCCTTCCTTGCATTCTTTATCTCTTGAAATAAACAGTTATTACTTCCACAGGTGAAATGTGCAGAGCCTGGATGTGGACTGTAAAATATATTGTCTGGAACAATAAAGTACTCCTGAGATTATTGGTGCATGGCTTCTTTTTCCTCCAGTCTGTGCCCGCACCTGGGATCTGGGGACACATGCCTCAATTGGTGTTTGGCAAATTCCGTTTTGTTCTGCACATCATTTTTTCTCTTTTTACATATCAGAAGTGATTCTTCTTCCCCTCCTCTTGTGTGAATAGCACACTCTATGCATGGTTTGCCAAGCTCATATCATAGAATCATGCTAGATTTTTTTTTTAACTTTCAGAAAAAAAAATAGTTACAGTTCTAAAAGAGCTCATCAGCACTGGACAGTTCAGCAGACAGTGTTAGTTATTTGTTTTTAGTTGGAAAACACAGATTTAAGCCAAGTACCACTTGAATTTGTAGCTTTGCATTGCACACAATATTTTCTTTACTGATTTTTAATGAAATGAACCACTAATCAGCATGCAAACCTGAACAATAATTACAAATAGGAATCCTGCACAGTTTGACAGAACTTGATGGATTGAGCTCAACATCTCTATATTTTACAGATTACTGTATTAAATTTTGTTTAATGTCACTTGGTAAAAAAATTAATGTTAGTACAGTGGATTTTTTTTATCTACTCATTTTTGCTTCTCCATATTTTTTGTAACCTTCCAGTTCAGTAATCAAATATAAATATATAATGTGTTTATATGTTTTTTTAATGTTCAAAAAGGCTGATTTTCACTCAGTGATTTTATTTGTTTGCTAAAACCAAAGAAAAGTTAGTAATTGTAGGCTTCAAAAATAAACATTTATATGATGAATTTTCTACAAGTTATACTTTGTATGTGACGCACAGCATGTGTTTGAAATGATGACTTGCGTGGGTTTTATTTCCTAACTATTAATAGTAAAGATCACAGATTATTCCAGTTTATTTTGTACTATGTCATTAGTATAATCTGCAATGAAACATCTTTGCATACAAAAATGCCCTGAATATTATTATTAAAAAAAAATACAGTTTTTAGGTGCATTTATCAAAAGCAGCAGAAGTAGTATAGGAAAACCCCGCCAACCCAGCTAGCTAATACATTTACATGATGCTTTTGATACTTGAAAATTATATCACCAATAAAATTACCACTTTGTTCGGCCTAAAATGCAACAGGTATAAATTTGGATATGCGGGTCGATTGGTGCACAGCAGAAATCTAGTCCAAAAATCAAAAAAGTCAGAAAAATCAAAAATATTGTTTGCCTGGTTGTGCACCCATTGAGTAGTATATAGCTGGCTTAAATTTACCCAATAACTCCACGAGTGCTGATGTCCAAAGGTAGCTACATTGTTCCTCTACTGATAAAGTACAGTGACTGTGACAACGTTACAACAGGACAGGAATTACTGACCCGATTATCACAAAAAAAATAAAAGAAAATTAGCCACCCTACCTAAAGACTGCAAAGGGTGCTGTAATATATTTAATTTTGGGGTTTGGAGCTGAAGTTTAATCTGCTAATATTTCCCTGGTTCCTACTTTCTCTAACCTCCACATGTTAATGTTATTTATTTATTTTTTTCCTAAAAAAAACTTTACATTTTTGTTACAATTTATATTTAACACCAAGTGCCATCACCAATTCCTCTGCAATGCAGACAGACCAAGGCAGGAAAGAGGGGCTGGCTGGGTTGGGTATAAAACTTTTTGAATATATCACCTTACTGATGCATGCTGCTTTGGCTAACACTCTGATAATATGACTGTTATCTGTGAAATAGGAAATTTGTAATATTTCATATTATTTCAATAATAGAAGTTTAAATCTGCACATTTTTGCCAACTCTGGCTCCAGATACCCACTAGTTCCTTTCACTTTCATGACGGCCTTGGAAATAAGCATGCATATCCAAAGAGATGCCAAGCATGTGCTCTATCATATAATATTTGCCTTCTGATATCATAGGATCTTTCTGTTGTCCTGGATTGTTCCTCTCTTTAGGTCTAGATTTTAGACCTGAAATTCCAGCAGAGAGACCTGGGAAGTAGAAAACTTTATATAACTAAACTATAAATAATAAAAAAGGTACAGTTTTTTAAATATAATTTATATCTCCCAACAGATGTGTAATGGCAACATCAACTAACAACCTTTATTTTTCTAGTATAGCAGTTGTACATTGTCTAAATATGACTCTTCAGTTCTATAGACGCCTAACCCATCCCCTCCTGGAAATACGAGTTTGGGTGAGAAAGCTGTGCTAATTACTAGCAGTATTAATCATTTTCATTAGAAAGGTATTTTAAAGCAAAAAAAAAAAATCAGTCACAAATTATAAGATGCACAGACATAGAACTACAATGAGATTTGTGTAAATTGAGTAGGGTTTTTGTATCAATTAACTGTAACCATTAGTCATTTGAGTTACTTATTTGGATGTTTGTTGCCTGTTATAGAAACTGATAGAAAGTTACAACAAGTAGGGAAAGTAGAATAAAACTGTAAATATATACTAGACAGAAACAATGATTATGAATTCAAGGGGTAACTGCCTTCACGTACCTTAATTTTCCCTGAAAAGGGGATTAAAGGGCCTGGATAGGGCCATACGTAATTGTTTTGCTGCAGATTTGTGGCATTTTTTTTGGGATCCAGGCCTGGAGTGTACGGGAAGGAATGGGTGGGCCATGCACTCTATTCCATTTCCAGGACAGAAAGTAGTAATGGTTTAATGGTTCTGGAGCACCTGCCAAGGACAATAAAAAAGACACCTGCCCTTGAGACTGGGGGAAGGTTCAGCCTGAGGCCAGGTAGTTCTGGCTATGTGTAGCCTTTGTGCTGGGAGAGCCCAGGGGGGCTCCCAAAGTTGAAGTTTGTGGAACCAGTAGAGATAGCCAGGAGGCTAAATTTGTGTTTTTTGTCAAATTGCAAAGACACTGATGGAAAACCGCTGGATTTTTGTTAATGTTTTGATTTTTAAAAGCGGGCATAGTACCCTGCAATTGGAACAAAAGTCTGAAAAACCTCTCTACGGTGAATATGTTTGAAGGTAATCTCCCAAACCTGTTTATAGGAAAAACATATTGACATTTATAGAATTTTTTATTGTTGGCTTGTTTTTTGGTAGAACTATATATCAATATGTTTGCTGTTGAAATAGCTTACTGGAGAAAATCGAAAGAGAAAGAAAGGTATGGAAGAGTCAATTTGTATCTGCTTGCAAAAAACTCTTTTTATTAAGACTGAATAAAAAACATCAGTAATTGTCTTTTACACACAACTATATCGGAAAAAGTTAACCATTGAGCAACTGTCTAGATTTCAGTGTTATGTCTATACGTTTTAAGTTTCAATTCCCTTGAGTTACTCATCCACCTTTAGACCGCCCAGACTTGGGGCCTGCAATCTCATTGCTTTTTCCCTTATAAACAAGTTAGTCAATCTTCCAGGATTGATGGATGGTGGAGCTCAAAAAAAGTGAAGGAGCAGAGGGGCCTTGGGGCTAAAGCTTGTCTACACTGCAGGTGTGCCTTCAGTTCCTAGACAGCAATAGATGTGTCATCAGGAAAAGTTACCCAATGGACAAAGTGTGGCAGGTCATCAGTCATGCCTTTGACTTTTCCAGCATGTGTGGATAACTTTTAGCAGAGATGGAGGAATCAATTCCCAATCAATTTGCTGCCTCTTGCTTAGTCACACCATAAATTTCAGAAAATGACCTAAGACTGGTAATTTTGTCAGCAGCATGCCTGTTGCTCAAAATAGACTTGTTTTTAAAGTGATTATGGTTGATTTATATAGTGTGAAAAGTATTTTGTACTGTATTATACTAATAACTGTTTTGAAACATTCATGATTGCAGAAAGTAATATAATGGTTCTTCTTATATATAATAGAATTTATTATATATAATGGATTTTTTTATCAGAGCCTTATTGTTGCTTATTGATCAACAAATTGTAATATTGATATATTAATTATCTCTGCTATCTCTTGTCATAACTCGTTTTTATCTATATTTCATTCAGTTGTTTTCTAACATTAGAATTTACATATTTATCTGTACCTACACATATAGCCTTATTTGTTATGCATATTTGCAGTCTGACATTTCTAGAATGTAACTTTTTTTAGTTGTTTTGGCCATTCAGTTGGCACAAAAGTTACATCTTAAACTTTTACTTAATTTTAGAATCAAGACTATGGGTTCTTAATGAAAGTGTATCTTCTCCAACCTTGGGGAGCTTTAATACATTAGGCCAATAGAAGTGGAATATTTCCACAAGAAAATGTTTGAGGGGATTTCTGATTCTGATAGAACCCTATATGTATGAATTTGTCTTTCACACCACTCAGTAGTTTGCTACTAATAAGAGCTGTTAAAAAATAATTCAATGAACTACTAAATCTGAGTTCATAACTTGTCAATAAAAGTTCCCGATGTTCAAACTTACTAATCACAGGGGAAGAATAAATCAAATGGGCTAAATTGTTGTTATTTTTCTATAATGTATGGCCGAGCCATAAATGTCTTTGTGGACATTTATGTATGTTGAGTGACCTGAGTATGCATGTTTATTTTGCCTGCTCACCTAACCACTTACTGGTTTCTGTGGATTTCTTAACCAGCTGCGGGCTTACACTGTATGCCCTAAAAATGTGTTCAAAATATCTAGGATGTATGTATGTCCTGCATCTTTTCCTTTTCCCACAGCTTCCTGACTGCAATTATCTGCACATTGAAGCTGTCATTTTGACAGTCAGGACTTGATGTGTATGATAGAAACAGCTTCAGCTGTAAAGGATACTCAAAGAACTGTGTCCACTGTGTCAAAATAAATGCCAATGTAGCAACATTATGATTGCTACATATTAATAATCCTGGTTCTTTACAAGTACATCAAAGGGGTAATTTGCATAAGTGTGCCATTAAAAAAAAACCTATAAATAATAATGTAATAAATAATAAAAAAAATAGTAAATAAATAATAAACATAATTAAATAAACTGTTTTTCTAAAAACCCAATGCAATCCCTTTAATATTAACTTTAGCCTAATGCTATTCTACTGGTGCTGATTATTTTATCTAAAAACTTTTTTTTTCCTGTCATTAATTTTGTTCTTTTTTAGTGACACATTTTAAAATATGTGTGGAATTGAAAAAAATGTTGCATTCATTGTATTTTTAAAAATAACATTGCGATTTGTAATAGAAACTGATTTAAGTGTAAGCTTAGTGAATGAGGTGAAGCTCAATTGTCTTCAGGGTACTCTTTACAAAGTGCATAGTTTCTATATTCAGTAAGCTCTCACGTGCGGAATGATGACTTGCACAAATGTGCAGCCTTAACTCATTTTGAGTGGCTTGCAAAATAAAGGTTGACATTGAGCAGAATTACATGTACTCCCCAGGTTAAGGACATCTGACATATTGACGCCTCTTAGATACGAACGGGGCTTTCCATGCTTTCTCCTGTGCACAAGGGAGGCTTGAAAGGGGGAGGGGCGATTTGCATGACTTGCAGAAGAAAACTTTTGCAAAACACAGCTGAGGTTGTGGGTGATCTTAAGGACTGAGCTCTTTCTGCAGCCTCTTGTAACTCTTTGATGACCAAGACAAACTCTGCAGGTGTTTCTTTTTGCATATCAAAGCACAGCTTGCTCCAGAAGTTAATGAATGTCTAGGCTCCATATAGTTTTTTTTTTTTTTTGCTTTGTTTTTTACAGTAACTGACACCACACTGCCTAATTTGTTAAGACAAACATCTCTCCTAATTTCATTTTTTTTAAAATCATGTACCTGCTCCGACTTACATACAAATTCAACTTAAAAACAAACCTACAGTTCCTATCTCGTATGTAACCCGGGGACTACCTGTAGTCCAATTGGTATATTTTATTTGACAGGTGGTAGGAGGTGACAACATTGCAATTGCAATATGTTTTTGTTGAACATTACATGCAGCATGGGGGGTTACTCTCTTCCTTCATAGACTTGAATTGGTGCTGCTTGCAAGCATTTTTTGCAAGTGTATTTAATTTACCAGAAAAAAAGAACTGTTCTTCTAGGCTAATGTAGCCAAATAACTCCACATGAGTGTGCAAATGGTTGGAAAAACCTAGCAGTGCCAGCCTGTTACTGCTCCCAAGTTTCTAGCGTTTGATAGAAGGTGGTCAGGGGCAGTAAATGCCACAGTAAAATACTACTGGCCTGAACATGCCCTAAATAAAGTAATCAAAAGTTACATTACTTTCTCTAGATTGTATAGAAAATAAAAAAGTTTTGCAAGATAATATTTTCTAATTAAAGCCTAAAAATCGATATAATATTTGCTATCTTAAGTAATTACAAAGTAACCCCGAATCAACAGATCCATAGCAGAAATTATCTGGTCCACCAGAAGTACACTGGTGTTAGACCAAAAGTGGTTAAAACAGTAATAAAACAAAGCAAAGACAAGATACCTTAGCTTGTGAAATAAAATTCACCAAAAATTACATGATCTTCCCTGAAAATGTCTAGAAAATCTTCAGTGGTTCGAGTAAAAATTGACATTTTTCTTATCGATCAAACTTAGTGGTGTCCTTTGAATATTTTAATATTTTTGTCACATATATTTAGTAGATTATGACTGCATTTAAAAGAAAGCCAAGTACTGGAGTGATATTTTCCAGTGCTCTAGATTACAGATCTGTTAACTACAATGGCATTCTTCATCAGCAAGATTTTTTTAGAAGGCAAAAGGTAAAATTGGTAAAATTGGTTTGCCTATAACTGGAAGAAGGAGAGGGCAAGATGATTTTAGGATGAAACATTATTGAAATAGTGCCAGATCTGGATAACAAATGAGTGCATAAACTAAATAGGTTTTTTTTGGTAGGGAGGGGGTGGAAAAGAACCAGACTCTATAAATGTCAATATGAGAAGTTTGTGTGTAGACATATCCTTTCTAAACCCATTGGGGGTTTGGGAGTTTACATACTACAGTAATCCCCATCTATATCATGAACCCAAATATAAAAATAAGAATAACTATAGGCTACGCTGCTATACAGTACTGTACAGTAAATAGGGTATTCACTATAAATCTGATATTTCCATGAATTTACTAAAATTCATGTCGCTATAAGCTTTCAAATGTTATCTGCATGTGTTTAAAGAGTGTGTGTGTGTGTGGGGGGGATATTTACAGGGGGACTAATACAGACAGTGATACAGGAGGAGAGGATCCTGCCCTGAAGAGCTTACACTAAAGAAAAAGCAGTTGGGGGTGTCATCTGTGTATCACAGATTTTCATTTATTGCGGGTGGTTTTGGAACGTAACCCCCACAATAAACAGGGGACTGCTGTATACTAAACCCTAATAGGTGTCCTGAAGAGTAACATTACTACTGTATGGCAGTTGGATTAAGTTTTCCTGTTATTTATTTAGCTTGGTTTAGTCTTTTGGGAATTTTCTTAAATCACAGCAACTAATTTCAACACACCCCTTTAAAATGCACCCATGAAAGCAGGAAGCTTCTCCTACTCTCACTCTGACTTTTTGTGAGGTCTTGCATTTGTCTTTTGTCCATACTGAGAAAGCTGGAAGTTCTTTTTATCCCACATTAGTACCCTGTGGTTAAAGCATCAAAAATTACAAATAGTTGTGATGACTCATTATTGTGATGTCTTAAAATGTAAACGTAGAGCTCTCCTGGGAATAAACATATTTCTTCTTGTGCTTTGAGATCATTAGGATAATGATATAATGCTGTAACATTTTCTGTGTCTGACCACAATGCACTACAGACTTACTTACATATACATTACATTTATTTAAATTGCTATTTAATACATGACAAAGAGAACAAAAACATAGTTCCGTTTCATGCTCCTTGTCTTCCTCTTAGTTAACTGATGTGAAAAAAAAGATTAAGCTATCCGAAGTTATTGGCACAACAGGCTCAGACATTTGTATGAGGCTCCTTACATTAGAATAACATGAAGTTCTACATTCCTAACTTTCCACAAAACACAGCAGGGATCACTGTTGTGTGTGTGTAGCTTATTTTAACATATTTTTTTGTATTTTGACTACCTGAGTGGAGAATGTGCAAAAAAACACAGGTGTGTCAATGTCCAGATTCAAGTGGGAAAACTGGGCTTGCAGGGAAACAGGACTTAAAATCAGAATAGAGTGGGCAAAAAAGAGGCCCTATGTGTATGGAAAACACTTTTGTCACCTTGTTAGGTTTGCTACAAACCCTGTACTTGGTATGAAATGGGCAAAGTAACACCTTAGCCTAATAGCAGGCACTACAATTTTGCTTCTAACCCTGATGAACTAACTTATGAAAACATCAAGGTGTGAATGAGCATGTAATTTTACCCCTGCTATCTACATTTTAGTGCTTGGTGCCTTACTGATCAGAGAATTTGCACTGGAAATATTGATAGTTGCAGCTGGAGAATGCAGCTGCAGTATGGGGGAGGGGGGGGGGGGGGGGAGGCTTGAAAGGGGGAGGGGCGATTTGCATGACTTGCAGAAGAAAACTTTTGCAAAACACAGCTGAGGTTGTGGGTGATCTTAAGGACTGAGCTCTTTCTGCAGCCTCTTGTAACTCTTTGATGACCAAGACAAACTCTGCAGGTGTTTCTTTTTGCATATCAAAGCACAGCTTGCTCCAGAAGTTAATGAATGTCTAGGCTCCATATAGTTTTTTTTTTTTTTTGCTTTGTTTTTTACAGTAACTGACACCACACTGCCTAATTTGTTAAGACAAACATCTCTCCTAATTTCATTTTTTTTAAAATCATGTACCTGCTCCGACTTACATACAAATTCAACTTAAAAACAAACCTACAGTTCCTATCTCGTATGTAACCCGGGGACTACCTGTAGTCCAATTGGTATATTTTATTTGACAGGTGGTAGGAGGTGACAACATTGCAATTGCAATATGTTTTTGTTGAACATTACATGCAGCATGGGGGGTTACTCTCTTCCTTCATAGACTTGAATTGGTGCTGCTTGCAAGCATTTTTTGCAAGTGTATTTAATTTACCAGAAAAAAAGAACTGTTCTTCTAGGCTAATGTAGACAAATAACTCCACATGAGTGTGCAAATGGTTGGAAAAACCTAGCAGTGCCAGCCTGTTACTGCTCCCAAGTTTCTAGCGTTTGATAGAAGGTGGTCAGGGGCAGTAAATGCCACAGTAAAATACTACTGGCCTGAACATGCCCTAAATAAAGTAATCAAAAGTTACATTACTTTCTCTAGATTGTATAGAAAATAAAAAAGTTTTGCAAGATAATATTTTCTAATTAAAGCCTAAAAATCGATATAATATTTGCTATCTTAAGTAATTACAAAGTAACCCCGAATCAACAGATCCATAGCAGAAATTATCTGGTCCACCAGAAGTACACTGGTGTTAGACCAAAAGTGGTTAAAACAGTAATAAAACAAAGCAAAGACAAGATACCTTAGCTTGTGAAATAAAATTCACCAAAAATTACATGATCTTCCCTGAAAATGTCTAGAAAATCTTCAGTGGTTCGAGTAAAAATTGACATTTTTCTTATCGATCAAACTTAGTGGTGTCCTTTGAATATTTTAATATTTTTGTCACATATATTTAGTAGATTATGACTGCATTTAAAAGAAAGCCAAGTACTGGAGTGATATTTTCCAGTGCTCTAGATTACAGATCTGTTAACTACAATGGCATTCTTCATCAGCAAGATTTTTTTAGAAGGCAAAAGGTAAAACTAACAACTCACTAACTAACTAACAAGTCCTGCTATCAAGACAGCCTGATAATATACCCAAATGTAGCGGTACATTTATATGATGTGTCTATAAGGAGTTAAATGATAAAACACGATGAGCAAAATATTGGTTCATAGTAAAATAGGCTTGGATTTGGGGCAGGGTCTTCTCCTCCTTTGTCACTCTCTGTTTTTGTCTGTCATTTGCATCCCCTATTTATTGTAAAGTGCTGTGTAATATGTTGGAGCTATATAAATCCTGTTTATTATTATTATTAATAATAATAATAATAATAATATTATTAATATTAATAATAATAATAATAATAATAATAATAATAAAATATCTTATGGGAGGCTGTTTAGTGGCCTTCAAATGTACTAGTTGTCTGGTTTGGGGTTCAGTTCATTCTGAGGCACAAAACCATGAATAAAAATGCTGATAAGGAAAGATTAGTTAAAAAGTCATAGGTCATCATCTGCATATGTATTTTGATAAGTGTTGGTGATTTAAGCAAAACATTGGTCATTTGACCCGAAACAAAGCCAAACATCTCAGATGTTTGGTGATTGGATTCAGCACAGAGCCATATGGTATACCTGTCTTTGAGAAGTATAGTACAGCTCAGCCAATTCGGCTAGCAGGCTGTGACAGCTGCTAAAGTTAGCTTGGGACCTACCAGGACAGGGGCAGCAAATGTGTTTCCCCCTCTCCTTTTCATAAAAGATCCCCTGGTTTTCCTACTTCAGTTTTGACAAAAAACAGACTCCCCCTGTCCCCAGCAGTGGCAAGTGCCATCATTGGGGAGAGGGCTTCCCCACAATATAACCCCTCTGTTTGCTCTGTTTTTGCCATTCATTACATGTTCCTTTAAAACAACTTACCATATCAATGAAATAAATGTTTTAAATAAGAAAAAAATGTTGCCCTAAATTAACCGCAAAAATTCATCAGTGTATAAAAAAGTTACTGAGGAACCCAAGCTTCCTGAGAAAGCCTCTTTTATTGTATGAGATAGATTTAATAAAAGCTATTTAAATAAGACTGTAAACAAACTTCCTAAATTCCAAAGTAAAATGTAATATAAAGGTGCCACAGGCACTAATGATGAGAAATCACCGCTATGCTGTTGGCGGGAAGTGGAGGGATTGCCACAAGTCATTTAATATAACTGGATAAAATAAAGTAATTGATTCGCTGAAGTGCAGGATAATTTCTATATAGCACTTAGAATGGAAGAGATTAAACTAACCAAATCAATGAATGTCAACTTTCCAGTATGGTGACAGATAATGTATGATACAAAACATTACCACATGATTTCATCAAGGTTTTTTTTCTTATGCGTATTTTACATTGAACTTTTACCAGCCTCTTCCTTTGGCAATGACTGATTAAACATTTTATCATATTATTCATTTTTTCATGTCTAACCAAGGTTAGGCATGGAGGTCAGACAGATACTTCAATGAATCTTGTTTTTAAGATAGCAATTTATAGGGCATGTGATGGGGGTGACAGTGAGATAAAGAGATTACGAAATATTTGCTAAGAATAGGTAATGACAGGCTTCAATGTAACAGGCTCCTAAAGACCTATATGTAAAAGAAATGAAGACTTCCAGAATAAAACCATAGAACCGTGATAATAGTGTGAGTTGAATCAAAAACATAGTAACTGTTATTTATTTTTTAAAAGCAGTTTTATTTACTGTGACAAAAAATATTCAAGAGAAAGTTCTTTGCCTACTAAATCATATTTTATATTTAATTAGTTTGCCTCAGTAATAATAACTATTACATACATAAGGGATTTAGAAAACTATATTTTTTGAGAAACAGGAAGGAACTATATTAAAGGGAATTTAAAATCTTTTACGTATACATATTCTGTTTTTTTCATTATATTTATTTTAGACAAATAAACATAAAATATGTGATGAATTTAAGACACAATATTTAAACAGTAGAAAACTTTTTAATAGGAAAGACTAAAAATTGTTGCTCACCTTCTAACTATGTCTGTCTAACAGCAAATTATTTTGCAGTACTATGAGCAGAAATGTGGAGAAGTGTCCTTCTTCATGACTCATTCAGAAGTATGTGCTCTATATACCAGATTTAATTACAGCCTAATTTGCATAGTAAACTGGTGAAAAATCCCATAAAAGATGGTGAAAAATGTCTCGACTATACCACCTTCTGGCTTCAATTGGTAAATATGAAATATAGCACTATAGTATAAAAAAAATTTAAATTGACCCAACTAAAAATAAACTACTAAATATTTTGAATTTTCAAAGGTGTACATTTGAAATAAAAACTTCAATAGGATCACAAAATAGGAAGTAGTCATCATAAACCCCATTTATGGGATAAGTCTTCCATTTCAGTACCTCAAACAATGTTATATGTACACCGGACATTACAAAGGTAAAAGGGTAAAATGGGATTAATGAAGGAGGAGGAAAAGTGGTGCATCAGCAATGCTGGATAAATACTGGCAGCTCTTCCCTGAGTGGAGGAAGATGAAGGAAGGTTTGCAAGCTACTCAATTATTACTTTTATATATGCATTGGTGTTAGGTTGCTAGAAGGGTACATGTGAACAAAAAATACTTCCTTCGAGAAAGTAGTTACAAGTTGAAGCAAAAGAGATATGGGAACAAATATGGATGGAACACCAATACATTGAAAAACTTTTATTATGCGAAATTAACTCAAAATTAAAATGTGCATTATTAAATTACTATGAAGCCTCATACATGTATAAATGGTTATTGCAATACATATATGAATAAACAGTAAAGCAATATACATACTGCTTATGTGATCCACTGAAATAAGGTAAAATAAAGTCAATATAAAGCGCGGGTATACTATTGCCCAAAATGACCGAGGACATGCCATCTGAGGAAGCCAATATTTAGATCAGCCTTTCTTTACCTTTTCAAATTTGAATACTGTTTGCATCGGTTGCCAATAAGAAGAATCCCCACATACATTAGTGATGCCACCTTTACATACAGCTAAATAGGACTTTGGTTTCATGCAGCTGGCTCTGCCAATCAGGCAACAATGCTGGCACCATCTTATGGTCAGTCAGTCTGGCAACTTCTGAAGGAACCCCAGGGTTTACCCAACCCTGGTTGAAGATGGCTGGTTTAGAGAAAAATGGAATGGCAGAGTAAAAACTTTTTCATTGAGATGTCTGATCAAACCACCCCCAGATCCTTATATCTGACCCTGAAACTTTTCACCGTATTGTATTCCCTTCTTCTATATACTTCTATTGAACCTGTTAGAATTGAAATAGGAATGTGAATCCCAGAGGGGTAGGCTGTAACAGAGCACATAGCTGGTAACACTTGGCTGGTATGTAAGAGGGAGCAAGAGAAGCAGGTACATCTGGGCCCTCTGGCTTCATAAACTTAGACAACATTGCACACAAAAAAAAAAATATATATATTGTACAGGACTGCAGAAATGGGCCCTAGATGGAAGAAAGATTACCCAATTATACAGAGCATGGGCTCCTTAATCCAGGGTATATGCTGGGAAAAGAGTCCAGAAATAGTAATAGCAACTTTGCAAGGGGTTGCTGTGGCTAGTTTATTTTAAGGCTCTGGACTGGGAAGGAAGGTGCTGGGTAGGCTGGAGATCTGCTTTAAGTAGCTCAGCTGTGCTGCTTAGACGGGGAGTGAGAGTGCATCAGGGGGGCTGCAAACAAGCCTGTGTAGAAGCTGACTATGACTGTTATTTTGTAAGAAAAGCTGTTGATGCTGTTTGATTTGATATAATTCATGGACTGTGGAATCCCCAAGGACTGTACTACAGATGGTTGTACCGAGGACTCTGCACCCACCAGATTTCAGCTAATGTAAGCTGCATTCTTCATTTTGTTGCAATATACTATTATTACTATTTGGTTTTGGTATCAAAATAAAGAGACTTGCACTAATACTAAACTTCCCTTTGTGCTTGCTTGCTGCAAGGGCTAATCCTCATACAATATGAGAAAATCCACCATATCATCCCTTTATACCGTGTAGTTTAGAAAGCAGTACTTTCATATGGACTGCTGTCAAGTCTGTCTCTAGTGTCCTTTTCCCCCTGAACTGTACATAAAAAGTGAAGCCCCCGGAGTGCAACACATCAAAAGATGAGTGGCAAAGGGTCTGGTGGTGACGCATTACCCGTGGGTCTGCTGACAACTAAATAAGTCTTTGTTGAATACTGGAGAAAAACACTAGTAATCATGAATTATACAGTGCTCCCTTGATTTTTTTCATGTAGATCCCTTTAGAAGTTTTTGCTTTCCTTCTGTTCCTAGTAACTCGTCACAAGACTATAAATGTCTTAAAGGATCCCAAGATACCTTGTTTGATGTAATTTCTAAAGTAGAAAAATGTAATGGGTCTGCAGATAATATCGAATAATACGGGAAAATTTAAATGAACAAAACCCTTGAGGATTCAAAATATAGCTCTCAAAGGACAGAAGGGGAAAACGGAACAAGGTATATTTGCAAAGAAATAGAATTGTAGAAATATATTTGAGGAAGTACGCTGGGCAATTTTTCTTTGAAATGACAAGGCCTGTCCAACTGTCATACAGGAACAATATCAGATTGAAGTGACTTCCAGAGATGTGCAAATACTGTTTTGTAAGTCAAAACTGTTCACATATATTTTATTCTGATTACAACAGGTACACCCCAAAAAAGATTTAACAACACCTATATAGCGTGATAGTCTACATAATCAATCTATTTATGATATATCCAATCAGGTAGTCCCTAAAGGTGCGTACACACTTCCAATTTTTATCGTTCAAAATGAACGACGAACGAACGACGAACGATCGATTGGGCAAAAATCGTTCGTAAAAAAAGTAACCAACAACGCCGACGAACGAGGAAAGTTGTTGGAAACGAACGACCGGACCGGCTGATCGGATTGGACGACGATCGTTGACCATCGTTCGTGTGTACGATCGTTCGTTGATCGTCCATGGTCTGAGCATGCGTAATGAACGAACGTTCGTTCACTTTCCTGTCGTGCACATAGTTCCTCTATCGCTCAAACGATCGTATCTATTGTGTGTACAATATCTACGAACGATCGTGTCGTTATCTGTATGTGCAGGATCGGTGCTATACGATCGTTCGTAGATATCGTGCAGGATCATTCGTCGTTCGTTTTCCAACGATAATAATTGGAAGTGTGTACGTAGCTTAAAACTACATGCTGTTGTAAAATTAATGGGGACTGTACTGCCTGTGGCTAGACAAGGGCTTTGACATGGCTACAAATGGAACACTTTGTGCTGATCCTTTGCTTCATAAATACTTAATGTGAAACATAAATAATTTTTGTGAATAACATATTATGGAAAGTATTCCCTCCATCTGGCTCTATGTTCTGTAGATCTGTCCAATAGAAGAGTCTGCCAAAAACTACTAGAATATATAAAAGACAAAATATAACCTTTTAATGGTTTTACTCCTGGGAAATAACACAAGAATATAATAAAGGCTTTGTGTTGAACCAAACATTGTTTATTAGTGAATGTCATACAATGTATCAGAAAGGCAAAGGCAGAAAGTCCCTGAGCTTCTGGCAACCTAACATGGCCAATCAGGTTACCTCACTGCACGGATGTGATATGTATTTGGGGTCACACAGATAAAGCTCTGAGGCACTCTACAAATTATACTTCTCTTTTCTTTATAAAGGCTTCACTGGAGCAAAAAAAAAAAAAAAACATGTTTTGAAGTTAAGAAAAAACAAGCACTCTATATAAACTGTGTCCAGCCTCATAATTAAAATGTCCAAATGTGTCACAGCACGAAACATTAAGACATAAATTTGGTAGTACTTTTAAGCTCTGAGTCATTAAAATGGACAGATTAGCCTCACCATGTTCTAATGCGTCAGACTCTAATTTTTGAAATTATGGAGACAGAAATGGCAACACCTGCAAGTATCCAAAATAAATTATTAAGCACAAACTATTAGAAAGATATTTATTTATTGTATTTATTATAAATCCATCAAAGGCCTCTTTGAACGTGATTGGATGCTCGTAGAGTAAAATACACAGCTCCTCCCTTAGAAGACTCAGTCCTACATCCTGACACCCCTGATTGCACCTAATTTATTTGATTCCATGTCATCTGGTGCCATAAAATTGGATGGTACCACAATGTTAGTTGCATAGAAAAGTTTAAGTGGTGTTGATGTAATTCCAGCAAGAAATTTCTGTATGCTTTTAGTACACATTCTTTTATTTCTGTCTAATTTACCATACAAGCCTCAGTCGTGGCAGCTACTCAGCCACCCTCAAATTAGGAACATGCTAAAAAGTAGTTATTCATTTTTAAACGCACACAGTAAGACAATGTTTGAAAAAATAAATAAAAGCTGCTGTATAAGAAAAGTTTAAGAACTCAACGTAAATTAAGTTATCAGTTTGAAGTGCAATAAGCATTGCTTCCCAAAATGCAAGAACATTTTTAAAGCCAGAAAAAGTGGTAAAAACAAAGAAAAGATTACATGGAGGAAAAGGAGAATGACATACACAAGGAGGGATTCTATATGAAACAAATACACAAGGATAAAGTAAGCCACCAAGTAAGAATTATCATGTTAAAACATTTGTATTTTCTTCTGTTTATGAAAGATCTGTTTATAAAAGGTCCAGCATATTATTTTGGTATTCTTGCAATAAAAATGTATTTATACAAGTGTACAAAGCTTTGTTAATAAAGGAAAATGCAACAATTAGTGCTACACTTTTATGATTCTCTGACCACAATCAAACATAAACTATACTAGTTTCCATAGGTTTATTTTATTTCATATGCTAAACAATAAATATTCAATGCTCTTCATACTTTGTATTACTGCCTACTGCCTAAGGGGCATCAACAGCCTTCTGTGGGACTATTTGATATTTACTTACATCCATGTATATTTTCCAGTATTTTTCTAAATATGTTTGTACTGCTATTCATGGAGATATTTTTGGTATTTGTATTTTTAATATTAGGATTATAATATTGTGTTTCATATAAAGGGTAGATATAGTGCATATTGTGTGGGAAGATAAAATGCACCAAAAGTAAATTCCACTGCTACCCTATACATTCTGCAAAGAGCAATGTAACTCTAATGTTGTCCAATAGTACAGCACTACAATTTGTGCTATAGGTTTAAATAAAAGCCTACATATCTTACTAAATCTAAGCTTTTTAATTTTTTTATTTTATGATCACATTTGGTTTGAAAAGTTTCAGGTTACAAAACACATATTGTGTAATGTGAAAATGTTTTATTTACCAACAAAATAAACATTTAACTATTGAAAGGACTGATTTCTTACACAAGATTCTTTAGCTCCTACATTATTACTATGTCATTTTTTCTTTAGGCTCTTTTTCTGTTTTCTTTAATAGGCACCTTATAGACGCTCACTGGAATGCTATCGAAGTTAGTGAAACAGTTTTGCTGCATACCCAGTGTGATAATCTTCTTTTCTTCATAATAAATCTCCAGTTCATTTTTTTAAGTGTGCTCATGTTTTTATTGTATAATTGGTTTGGGCTATCCAAGTTTGTGAAAGATTTACTTTCAGGTCCTTAGGGCTACATGCCACAATTCCTCTGCTTGCATTTGTCCATATGTCACTTGAACAGGAAGCCCCTAAAATATTACTCCAAGAACCCCATGAGGGTTATAGGCAAAGTGTATTGCTCGAGGAGATGTCTTTAACTTTAGTTCAAAAGATCATTAGCGTTCAAGAATGCAAGCATTTCCCCTTCCATTGCCTAAATTATTAATTGTAAAGTATGTTTGCATTAATTCCATTCCTCACCTCCCCTGGAGGTTATTTTTCCTCTGTTCTTAGACCATGGGATATTATGCTTTGTCAGTACTTTCATCCTATTATCTCTGAGAAGACCAGATGCCAAGGTCAAATGTTAACGCAGTTCTTCCCATATACAAAATATATATGCATGCTACTCAAATGAACAACTTAAGCTTTCACTTTGTAGACCCAAAATATTTAGTTTGCTGACCTTATAAATATATAAAAATGTTGCACTGTCTGTTTTAACCCTCTTGACATTAACAGATAAATAAGTATATTTTAGAGGACTTTTCTGAACTCTTTAGTTTAAATGTATAGCTTATTTAGAAATACAGTATGATCTATCATTTTTTTTCTCAGAATGCACAATTGATACCTTCATTTATAAAATATAAAAAAAATCATAGGAAGGGTTTCACCCCATGCAGATACCATTTATCACAACCACAATACCCTTGCCATTATCACCCCCCCTGTCAAAAAACTCCTTTGTGAAAAAATGGAAGCTGGGTACCAAGCTGTAATACATGAACAGACTGGGTGCTTTTACCTGAACCTTGGCCATCTTCCTAAGCCTGGAGGAGGCCCACCCTCTGGGCTGGGTCAGCACCTGTGATGTGACTTACACCTCTTCCCCAGAAATAATGTTTTAAATAGCTATGGTGAACCTCCAATTAAACTGCCCAAAGAATGTAAAGAACTATAATGCCACAACATTTTTTTTTAGTTTTACTAAGAAAGTTTGCACGGTGACTATTGTAAAATAAATGGGATATGTAAAAATTTACATTTGTAATCCGAATAGAAAAAGAGAGAGACAGTTCTCCAATTTTCCAATGGGGAATATTCTGTTCACTTTCCAATGTTCTGCTAACAACTGTCTAAAGGGGAAATTTGGAGTTTGGAAAAATGCTTTTTTCTCTTTCTTTTGGGTCTTTGATAGCATTGAAGTACCAGTTTTGGAAAAGATCACCAAAATCAACCTTAAAATTCAACATTTGGTTCAGTTTTTGTAGAACTATACATATTTGTTTTTATTCCACTAATAAAACACATAATGTAGCTGTCAGGGGTGAAACTTCTCAAAGGGCAATGATAACATCAAGTGGAGGGTAAACGTTGGTCCCATATTACACCTTTGGCCAAATCCAGAACAAATAAAACATAACCGTGACTGCTCATCAACAGTCTCTGGGATCTCAGAAAATTATTGGAAATCTGATTAAGCATAGGAAGCAACACAAAAACATTCCGGTAATGGGGTTTGAGCTAGGTGTTTAACATCATGAGACTTTCTTTAGCCTAGTCAGCATAAAAATATGGGTGCAGTACACCATTCCAATTTGCTTGACAGGAACAATCTGTAGACATTGGTGCATTGGAATAGAAAAGCTGGTATTTATATTATTCCTAGAGTTACTTAGGATAATAATAGTAAAAACTTCCATTTATATTTTTAAACTAAGTAAGAATTTCTTTGTACATAAAAAAATATTTTGTTATTTTACATTGGGCCTGAGTCTTACCATGGCATCTTGAACCTTTCAGGAACCTTGCACCAGCCATGATCTCCTTACATTGCAAACACACAGTGATGATAACACTGGTTCTACAGTAAGTTATAAAAGGTAAAATATTCCATTTAAAAAATGTATTAGCATATTAGTACGAGGGGAAAGGGGAGGTTGGGAAGGAAAATATTAGCACACTAAGCTTCTGCTTTCTGTAACTGAATTCTATATGTATGCCCCGAAACCCTGAATTTCCTGGCAATAATTCAAAAGGGACTTGTGTCAGAAAACAACTTTAGAAGGGAATCCCTAGTGAATGTCTAGAATTTATATATTAAACCTGAGGGTGAATGTGGTTGAAACGAGAACTTAAACGCTACAATTGAGATATTAGACTTAACTTTTCTCTACTCTGGCAGTGATCTCGTGAGATTTTCCACGCTGTACACTTTGACATAGTGGTGTTTTAATGATGCATGCACAGTGTATAACATAGATTTTTATCGACATGGCCAAACCTAGATGTGGAACAGAGACCTTCAAGATTCACACCACAAAATGGAGTAACATAATGAATACTTGTTTCACAGCTTTTCTGTTTAATCAATGCTCTACATTTGTAATGCAAAAGTTTTTTTTCACAAATTGCCACTCTTTAGCCAGTTACTTTATATTGATCATTAAACAATTAAAGCTTGTAGTAAAGAATAAATAATAGTACAAATACATTCCAGGTTGTTTAATATAAAAGAGCTTTTATTAACAGTAATGGCTAAATGTGGAAACATGTTCACCCTTTTATTGCCATGTGCCTGCTTACATTTTGAACTCCACATAGACACCTTTTCCAATTTTTATATACACTGATGAACATATGTTGTCGACTTGAGGCTAGTAAAGATCCACTAAACTGTATAATTTCATAAACCATAGAGCCTACGAAATAAAAAGCAGTGGTACAAGTATTTGTGATTTTTTTTTTTTGACCGGATGCTGAAATAACTCTCTAAATATTTATCAGTTTACTAAAATTACAGCTAAGGAAAATCAGGTTCATCAATTAAGGAAGTTTCCTAGATATTGAAAAACAAGAAAGTATATAAAAATAGAAGCGCATTAAATGTCCTCAAATACCCAATATTAAAAGGAAAACTATTGGCACAAAACGCCTGTGACCGGTCACGATTATTTACACATTATTATGTTATCAATATCCTTGCATCATGTCTCAGTTGTGACAATTATAAAATGATTGAACTATAAAGGGTATAGTGTAATATATTTCCAATGAGTGGGCATTTTGTATTATTATTGCAGCAACATTTTTTCATGACTTTCACATTTTTATAAGCTTACCTATTTTTCCATATTTTGCTTACTGTGCTAAATATAGAGAGCTGTAAATTAACCACTAAAGAGAGTTAATTGCAATTACTGCAAAAGTACACATAATCACTAAAATCTCATACAAGCTTTAACATTTAATAAAATACATTTTTAATTTATTTGAATCTGGAGCTTTCTTAACAACAATCGGGAATCCCAACATAGAAATGCTGAGATGTGCTCCTGCACATACACAAAGCCATACAAACTCCTGGAAGGGACTGCAAGTGGCTCAAGATTCATTATACAGGCATAGTCCATTGTTGTCACGATTTGGAGATCCATAGGAAGGACTGCCTTGCAGCCATTGCATGCGATCAGGAATGCAGGAGATCACCATGGTGGAGATGTAACAATAGTAGAAAACAAATAGTATTTTTCTTGGTGGTGATCATTGTGTGGGGTGTACAGTGTTTTCATAAAATATATGGCATTCAGTTATGCTTTGCATCTACTATAGTAAGTGATTTATTAAGGTAAAACATTAGCCTCATCTGTCTTCTGTAAGATGGCCAACTAATGAATTCTGTAGGAAGGAGCAGTAAGGCACATGTGGTGAGGTTGCGGTGCTTTTACTGCTTCCTCATGGCAGGAACTGTTGCCTTTCGGGGAGAAACTACATGGTAGCATCTCCCTGTGGCAGCCTCATAGGAAATGATAGGGTTATCAGTACCCCTTACTGCCATCAGTTTTCAAATGTGCAGACATTGTTTCTTTGGCCCTGATTTATGAAAGCTCTCCAAGGCTGGAGAGAATACACTTTCAGAAGTGAAGCTGGGTGATCCAAGAAGATCTATCCATAAATATGACACTTTCTGTGAATCAGTAGGTCACATACAGGGTTACTAAATTACAATAAAAATACTTTTTTCTTGCTGTAAATACAAAACTGCTTTCATTCCAACTTTCATCCTAGGTAATCTTTAAAATATGGTATTTGACTACCAGTCATGATGACAAAGAAACTGTTGTTTCTGCTGTCTAGAGATTTCTTAGAAATCCGTACACATGTCATTCTGGGTGAAAATCAGACATGTGTATAGCAGTCCCCTGTCATCATCCATCATAACCGATCATGAATGACCACTGCTCTTTTCATTGGGGAGGAACACTTTTTACTTATTCTGCCCCTTTCCCCCCATAGAACAGTACAGCACTGAATGTACAGTGCTCGTTCATTCATTCTTCTGTTACTGGAAACGAACAGGAAAGATATTTGCCAACAACGGTCATCTGAAATTTGTATGTAACTGTGAGATTTCCAGGGCATGGCCAAATATTATTAAAATTATGTACCTTATACATCTACCATGTAATATAAATATATATAATATACCCTTTATTGATGTGTAACCAGGCTTTTGATAGTGTATCCATTGTGCTGACCAGAGTTTGTATCTTCTGTTTGTAAATCCTTTGCATCCAATATCTATCTTAGTGATTATGACGGAAACATCATTTGATGGGTAGCAATCTATAAAATCCAGTGTTAGTTTATTGTCACATTTTGAGGAAAGAGTTGGAATTCCAGTAAGTTATTATCATACCTGGGATAAAAAATCTTGATATGGCCATCAGTGTTAACGAACCCGTAGTAAAGGTCTCATGGTTTATGTTGATTGAGACATGACGCTGGGGAGTGGACAAAAATAGTTCTGGCCAAAAGAGAGTAAATGTTGCTTGTAGACCTTTTTCTAATATTATTAATATTTGTTGTATGTGTTGTATTTATATTGGTGTTATGTAACTCTTTTCGCGCATATATAATTCTGTAAACAACATAACATTTTTACACCTAATTGTTGTGCGTTTTCTCCTTCACTGGCGATCACCTAAGAACTTAATCTTTATATTTTATTGGATGTTTTTCTCAATAACAATCATAAATTTTTTACATAGCCTTAGAAAGAATCCCCTCTCATCCTGTCACAGGGATAACAATTTCAACATACAGTAAGGGAGGAAAACCTCCAACAGGGACACAGATAGAAATTAAAAGTTGAAAGCAGTTCCAGGCTTCCCCTACTCTACCTATACACACTGATAAAAAAAATAGCAAACACAATCAACACAGTATGTTGTTCATTTAAACTTTTGAGATATTCTGTCCAGTTATTGGTGCAAATAAAACCAACAGCAGGTAGACAGAAAAACAATTGCAAGCCTAACCTCAAAGAGAGGGCAGTTTTACTACAGACCCTTTTTCTATCCTTTTTCTTCCTGACTGATTTTTCACTAGTATTGCATTTTGCTTGTTCCTTATACTGGAACTGTACAGTAGCACAAATAGTCCAGAACCTCTAAGCTGGCACATTCATCATGCTTTCACAAGAAGGTTTGCTGTGTCTCAAGAGCACAATATCTCAAGAGTGTTGCAGCCTCAAGAGCATGAAGGAGATACCAGGAAATAGGCCGCCAGACAGATCTGTGAAAGGACAAATACCCAGCAGCAGGACTGATATCTGCTTATTTGTGCAAGGAGGAACAGGAAGAGAACAGCTACTTGATTCATTCCAGCAGTTTATCCAGAAACAGATTCATGAGAGTGGCATGTGGCCTTGGGAATAGGGCACCGGTAGAGGGACCTGTGCTTACAACCCTATACCAGGCAACAGGAATGGTTCATTGGTGCTCTATTCTCTTCCAAGATGGGAGCTGGTAACTTTGAGTGCAAGGCCCTTATTTATTAAAGCTCTCCATGGCTGGAGAGAATACACCACCATCAGTGAAGCTGAATGATCCAGCAAACCTGGAATGAATCTGGTCCAGGGTTCAAGCAAATAGCAAATGACATTAAAGAAATCTATTCCAGGTTTGCTGGCTCACTCAGCTTCACTGATGAAAGTGTATTCTTTCCAGTCTTGGAGAGCTTCAATAAATCGGCCCTCATGTGTCAATTGTGAAATAATCTGGAAATGCTGTGGTTCTACTGTCTGTAACATCATCCAGCATGACCAATTTGGCAATAGGCAGCTATAGTTCTTGGGGAGGGAGGGGGGCATATGCTTGAAGGGACACCCAGACCACTATATGCTAATGATACCAGGTACCAGGATGAAATCTTCAGACCCAGTATCAGACCTAACACTAGTGTAGTGGGACCTTGGAATTCCTGGAGGTCAAAGGCATTGATGGCCCAACCATCATCTTCAACCTAAATATTTCAGTGATCAAGATCTGATATTTGATTTCAGTGTTCCCCCTATTTTTTTGTACAACATATCTGTATTCTTGGTAGAATTGGTGGCACTGGGACAATAAGGGGTTTAGTTATAAATGTTTTCATACAGGGGAGGGCATACACCATAACTACTAAATACATTTTCATAGCGTACATCTTAAAGAGAAACAACTCTTGGATATTTATTAGAAATGTGGTAAAATAAAGGGGGTATAATGCTGTCTAACTGTGAAAGATGGACTGACAAGTAGATGTAACTGGCACAACTGACTCCACTTACATAGAATATCAAGCAGCTCATTATGATAAAATAATATGGCATATAACATATACAAATTTGTGTTATCACTACCATTTCCCCCACAACACTGATTTAGGTTTACTGGCCTTTAAAATGTGAAAGTACTATGGTAACAGAACATGTAACATAGCATTTAAAAGCAAACATTGATTGCTCACTGAATAAATATACAGTAGGAACCCAATCATCACAGAAATGGTCGTAATCTGTGCGTGGGAAATTTGTACTTATTCTTTTTCTTACCATTCGACTTTAAAATAAAATACTGCATTTATTATATATTCATCAAATGTGGTCTGGGAATTCTGTAAGGACATGCTGATACTTATTTTAGCCTTATCAGGCCAGCACCTTACAGAGTCAGCTATTAAACCATCTCATTGTAGACGGAGCAGATTGTAGACAGCCAACAGAAGGGAAAATGCAGCACAGATGGTACTACATCAGTGGGCTGGAAAAAGCTGGAGCTAACATAGCAATAGGTAACTATGGCATTAGCAAGCTCATGTACCCTTACATTGGAAAATAATTATTAAGAATGCACTGGTCCTCCCAAAACTATTTTTAAAAGTTTCAGGCAAAGCCAGAATCTTTCAAGATCAGGCCAGTCACGCTCATGTTGTTAGAACTGCGCATGATTTGGTTGCTTTTGATTCCTTTATTATTTAAATGTTTATTTATATAGGAGCATGGGTTCTAAATCTTCTAACCAAAGTACACTTTGAAGAATCACATTCATCGAAGTAAGCCAGTCAAAAATTTGGGCACTTAACATATAATAAAAAAACATTAGCAGATATAATCCCTAGTGAAAAGCACATGTTAAAATCATTACTAGATCAAGCAAATCATAATTGTAAATTGTGACTTATTCTTTCTATTTTAGCCCCACCTCTTCTTTCTCCCATAGTTCCATATTGGTCCCATATTGAACAGCTGAAATAATGTGGGGAGGCAATGATCAACTTTTTACAAGGAAGGTCAAAACTTGCTTGAACAAGTGTCTAAGTGTCAAACTATCTAAAGACAAGGCCATTGAAAAACATGGACCTGAAATATTCTCCACCGGGGAATGTTTCATTGAATGTCAGATTGACTCAATTAGACCCCAAGATGCATGTTAATAGTTTGAAAATATAGACAGTTACATCTTAAAAATGCTTATAGCAGAGAAATTTGTTAAACACGTTGTAATGGATTTTGGTCACTTTGAAGTCATGAACACTGACATAAAAGGCCAATTAGGTCTACAGGCCTTACATAGGCTAATGGTCTAATCATTAAAACAGCAGCTTCTTAACTATTACCGCAAAAGCATTTAGACTTCTTTAGCATTAATGTTAATATTATGATATTCACTAATTTTGTTCTTCTAAGTATATCTAAACGAATAACTCTCATCAGCACAGCTGAGGGATTAGAACCCTATACTTGATATAGTGAATGATAGCATAATTACAGCAGCATTTATTTATTCTCCATACACCATAATTAGATAATTGCTAAAGTTATCAGCGAAAAATGCAGAAATGAGCTGCTCCTTGAGAATTTTGCTGAAATAGAAGAAATTGAGGTCAACCCCTCATCACGCATTTTTAATGCTGAGTGATGATTACATTGTGTCTACATGACTTGGCTTGAATTAATCTGCATGCAAAACAGATTGGGTTTCATTACTGACATAAATGGGTATCAGCACTTAGCAAATGTTTATGTCTCTCATAGTTTTATGTTTTCAAATATCCACCTACACTATAGTGGGCAGATAGTCAGGTAAAATTGTAGGGTAATTTGAATCCATTGAGAGACAGCACCTGCATTACACATGACGCAAAGTAAAACATTTAAAAGATATAAAAGGGAGTAGATTTAAACTATACATTTTTAAGAGCGCTAATATACTTTTCTCTTTTGAAGTGCAGGAATTGATTGCAATACCTGTCCCATCATCCACCTGGAGAAATTTCATTTAGGATATTACAGTTAATTGGTTAATTGGTTGGCACGCTTGCCCTGCAGGACTAGGGTCCTACATCTGATTGCAACCACGTACACCGCTTGCTTTTATAAGATCTGTATTTAGGTTAAATAATTTGGAAATCGTTTCTCATTCTTAGTCATTAGAACTCATGGTGAAGATCAACTCATATGTTACACATTAAAGCAGAACTAAAGTGGAAAAGAAAAAAAACTGTAAGCAGGGATGTTTTTATTGCAGAAGGAACATCACCTGTCCCTTCTGCAAAAGAGAACCTGTCTGCTTGCATTTAAAATAAAGCTGCCTGCCTGATAACATTTTCAATGACACTTACCTCTCCTTATTGTGCTGCGACCATCTTCACCTGGACCAGGTTCAAGATCTTCTGCTGTTTTAATTGGCCAGGTGGGAATAACAGAAATCCAGTGCATGGGAAACAATTCATTCCTGATAGCCAGGGGAATGTGGGTTTACCCTGCAAAGCTTCTGCAAGTGAACAGTACAGGGGCTTACAGAGAATGGTATAGACTGGTTTGCTAAATGAGTTGAGGATCTTCATATCTTCATTTAATATTCACACAGTTTATTGTGTAAAGATTTTCAACTTTTTTAGGAAATCATTCTTCTTATTTAAAAAAAAAGTATATAGTGCCATATCCAATGTTAGAATATATGTGGATGAACTAGATATTGAACATTTCATAGTGACAGTCCTTATAAACACACTGGTCTAGTTTAGAAATTCACACAAATATCACATGTCCATTTAAATTGAGGAAAGTTTATCAAGGCCTACCCAATCAAACCCCATTGTAATTTGTGGTTAACAGAGTTGAGTTCATTAATATTGCCAAAAAATATTATTATGAAATGTTATGAAACAGTCTGCAGTCTTCCGACAATGTGTTTTTTATTTCACTCTGTATACCCATGTTTCCTTTTTTTACGGTTTTCCTTGCACTTCACACCTTTCCCTTACTGACAATTGATCATCTCACTTGTCTACCCAACATCCTATTATCCTATCCCTGTGCAAGCATAAAGCACCATGTTGGTCTGCAATGTATTTTTCCTCTTATTACATTATCTTATGTCACTCTATATCATGCTCGGCTTCCCTAGCCCTTTCCATATCAATCTTCCTTTTACCTATTCTCTGGCTCCCTACTAGAAGACCCCTTCAGTTTCAATCTACCTCACTGCCTAGCAGGGTGCTTTACAGCCTCCTATGCGCTTTATGTATGCCAAGATGTGAAATTATTCATCCTTTCATTATTGTCTACTGTCTTTTACTCTTGCATATTCCTTTACTGTATCCTTATTTTATTCCACAATCCCATTTACTGCTTTCAGTAATTCCTGTTTCATCAGTATCTGTCATATTCTGCAAGACTGAATGTTATGCGTGTTCTTATTTGTATGGCTATATATCTGTGGATTTATGTAATGCATGTTAATGTAAACTGAGTGCTGGAATTGCTATATGTACTGTATACATTTTCAATGTTACAATGCTTTTATTTCAAGATATAATATTTTCTGAAAAAGCGAATATGGATTTACCATCTTACATGTTTTTAGGTATAATATGCAGGTTTTTCTTTTCATCATGTATATTGATTTTCATTATTTGTGTTCCTTTAGAAAGTTTATTGGCTTTTGATTTTCAGTACAGTATTTTCAGAATGATGTTGCTGAATAATTGTATTTGACCTATGGGCCAGAGAATATCAACTTTCAACTAATACTTCCTAAGGTATGTTCAGACCTGCTTCTGAAAAATGTGACCACCGCACTAATATACTGTGGATATAGTAATCATAGCAGGGGTTCCCTAAGAAATGTATTTCAAGGGATACTCCATGTTATAAAGGTTGAGAAACACTGCCTTATTCCATGCTAGCTAACTTGTACATGGAGGAGAAGAAAGCATAAAGTCATTGGTTAAGATGTAGATGATACTTGGGTCAAAACTAGAACACAGGAGATACAAGTTTATAGTGAACACATTAACTCAGTGGCCAAAAAACAAACAAATTGCAATGGACAGACCCAAAAAATAACAAATAATCCTTTTTGGACTGCATGCCAAGGAAAGGGGTGATTTGACATTAGGTCTAACCCAGTGGTCTCCAACCTTTCAGACCTCAAAGACCACTAAATCCACTGACTCCGGACCGCACATTTGCGGGGAGCCGTGTGTCAGTCAAAAGGGAAAAACTTCTCCCAGAGTGATGTCATAATGCCAGAACCCGCCCACTCTCCCATCACAAGTCTGAGCCTGCAAAGGGAGAGTGTGTGGGGTGTGTCTATACCGGTGGGCCCTTCTCCTGACCCCCTGGGGGGCGCACCGACCAGAGCCGTGGACCACCAAAATTTTCTCTAAACCTAGAGTCTAAAGACAAAGAACACAGACATCTCAAGAATGCTTTGAAATCTTGTGGCTACTCAGATTGGGATTTTGTAAAAACACAATGAGGATGACAAGCTAAAAACATGGTATAAGATAGTGATCCTGTTTATAGCTGGAGTGCCCGACAAATTGAGAAATATTTTCACAAACATTACATCCCTGACTTTTTTAAGCCCAGAAATACTCTGTGATACAAGCTACATCCAAAAGACTCAACACACAACTACAAAATAGGTAAACTTGGTATATGCAGTGCAGTGTAGTGAAGAATGCAAATACATGTACAATAGGCAGACAAAACAATATCTCACCAAACAAATGGTTTAGTATAGGAGGCAAATTGTACAAGACATGATTCAGCAGTCTATATGTAAAGGAATAGGGACATTCATTCCATGATAATTAGGTATATATTTCAGAAAGAGAGAACAATTAGTTTGCAAGAGGTGTGAAAAAGGCAATCTATGTCAAATTAAAACAACCATGTCTGAACAGAGGTGGGGGCCTTGGACACTATTTGTCTTCCAACTATATTGCCATTTTAACATCTCCACTCCATTTTGACAACATTTAACACCTTCATTCATGTAAGTGGGAGTTTTGACACCTATACAGACTCCTTGACACCTAGGATTAGATTATGGTAATGGAACAGAATGGTTAAACAAATTTCACGCCTTCTGATGTTGGACAATTAACATCTGCAGTGTCACATATCACATATATTATGGATATAAATGGAGTATTTCCTACACTGGTAGAACTGATGAGGTAACTTGGGGAGTTGCAAAATGTCTTCTTACTTCCTACTATTATATATTGTTGTAGGTAATTTAAAAACATATCACCATTTCACGTATCACCGTATTTTTTTATCCTCACAGGTTGTCTTTAAAGCAGCATTTCTGGCTATCATTAAGGTTTAGCATTGGTGCATAGGTGGGGTATAGGGGAAAGGCATACATGGATGGTTAATATGTGCTGATTGGACCTCTGCTTCCCATACTCAGTGAAAGGACCTCAAGGACACAGTGTTTGGTAGACATTGAAGTAATCAGATCACCAGATGGACGAATGATCCACTAGCCATGGATCCACCATGGAGCCATGGATCCACAACACAAATACATCATTAAAATAAATCAATGAAATCATGCAACTTCTTTATGTTTTTTTTATGCTAGAGATGTGTCACTGTACAGCATTATCAGATATGACACACATAGTCGAAAGGTTGACAATGTTGTCAAAATACTACAAAAACTTCTACTCCACCAGATTCCTAGCCAGCAAAGGGTACAATTGCTCACATCAGAAGTCATTAGCCATTCCACACACGTCAACAGTCAAGGATTGTGGATTTCAAGAGCCATTGTTAGTTAACCAATATCTGTGCATAGATATCATTAGGGCCCATTCACTCCAGCCATATCAGTGTTGGTGCGATAAAACATGCACATTAACTTGTGTTGTGATCTAGCAGCTAAAACAATAGAATATGTAGTTTAATGCTTCACAAGCGATAGAAATTTTGTCAAACTATGTTTTTGTCACAAGTCAAGACTTAGAGGTTCATTATTGCATGTTGCTGTGTCCTGCATGCATTTTCAATGTGAAGATGACATGTACAATTAATGGCATCACAGCATTTCAACCACAATCCGTTGCTGCACGTAGTGGCATTAGCAGTGGTGTCATCAGGCACACTGCTAATGTTAGTGCCATAGTAAAAATGAATATGTAGTTATTTTATATAATAGGCAATATTTTATGAATGTATGAAATTGATTTAATTACTCTTCCTGCATGATAGTTTATGTCTGTTAGCCACTGAAAGTGTAAGTGACCAGTACTGTACAGGGTTTGTCGGAGAACAAAATCTGCCCATTTGGACTAATAAAAAATAAAAATAATTCCTAGGTAAAGATTGAAGGATTTTTGACACTTACTATAATTATATGGTTATTTTATCTAAAAACCTTAACAGCGATATTAATAAAATAGAAAATGAATGCTTTTTTTGCGTTTTATATTCTAACTTGTACTTGGGCACACTGTTTTTTTGTTTCAAACTACAAATCTCAGAAATCTGCCATTTTTTTGATTTAAAAGTATTTTGAAAGAAGCTAAAAATAATAAGAGCACAATGATAAAATGCATGTCATTTCAGAAAACTTTTTGCTGAACAAAAATAGAACTAGAACATTTGAACATTTACCAAAAAGCACATAAAGTATTGTCACTGCATTTCTCAGCATTTGCCAGCAAGGGAATCATGCAGGCCAATGGAACACTGAATCACAGAAATAAATAGAGCAAAGCTGCTATATTTAAAATGGAACTTTCACTGAGAAATGATGTAAACGTCCATTTATGACATGGTTCTACGAAATACTCCTTTCCTGGTTGGTGTTCTGCCTTTCATACCTTCAGAATCACTGAGCCACAATGATTGTTCATTCAGCTCATTGCCACACAACTTGCAAATATGTCTCAGTTTTACATCCAGGGAATTAGCATTCTTTACAATGAGTTCAGCATTAGCAGTTTACATATTCTCTCAGAGGAAAGTCTGCTTTTAAGGGGTGATTTGGGAAAGGGGAGAGAGCCCAGAGAACATAAGAGGACCTGTCATCTTAGTGGAAAGATTACTTTAAGGGCATCAAACTCAATTTACAATACTTTACAATAAATATAAAGGCATTCATTTTCAGAGTATTTTTATCTCATTGTAGTCATTTTAAACTTATTTTGGAAAATAAAAATATTTAAAATAGTGTTAGCTTTGTGAATTTAGTCTTTTGTACAGTTGTGTCCAGCAAACAAACTTACACAGAATATACTGTATTAATATCATCATTGAAATTAGCGTTAAAATATATACAACTATAACTTGTGGTCAGATAGTTTCCATAGGAGTCTAATTTGACTTCGACCAGAGATCGTCCAACCTTGGATCTGAACTTGTCTCTGACCCTTCTTCTACAGAGGGCTGTGGCTAACATTAGAATTGATATCAGTGAGGAAAGTGTTTACGGGATATGTGCTGTTCGGTAACTGGTTTTGGGAAAGTACTTTTGGGATCTAAAAAAAAAGTTATACACAGGCAATTATTATTAATATTTACCCAATTTTTGAATATGAATGTGAGGGTTAACCATATGAAATTACTGCAATTAGTTCCAGTTAAAAGAGCATTTTTCTTTCATTGCTGTGTAAAAATGTGCCCCTTTTCTCTTATTATGAGTAAAACCACCAGTGTAGAGCAACTGATGTTTATTAAAGTGATCAATCCTGGATCTGTGTGTTTCATTGGAAAAGATACCAAGGAATAATTGTACCACCATCAACACCAACCACCCTAGTGCCACAATCACCAACAACAAAATAAAGGTGAACTGATTAAAAATTTTATTTTCCTTCCTGATAATTTCTAATACCAATATATAACTAGGTAGATAGAAGAATATACAAACTAAGGTTTTGGTAAGAAAAAAGTTGATGTCTGCTTTTCCTTTTTATCTTGACAAGGGAAGACACCAATAAGCACATGTAGTATTAGGCACTTTGCCAGAAGCTTCAACAACCCATATATCTTCCAAAAACGAATCTGAATCTTTTAAAGTCTCACTAAACCATTAAAACATTATGATTTTAAAGTCTCTGAATCAATTTATTCATGGTATTCACAATACAGTTTCAGACATAAAACAGTGGGTTTTGAGAGTAATAAAATACTACAGAACCATGTCTTTAGATGTCCAGGTGCAGAAAACATGCCTGCTTTTCTCTGTTTTTAAGGCTCATCAGTATCATGGTGGTTTTAATAAAGAAAGGTAAGTCATTTGTGTGCACATCAAAGCATTTTGTATGTTGCTGAATAAAAATAGATGATGATCTTCAAAGCATTCCAGTTTCATATCATGCACATCTGAAGTCCGGAGATAATGAACAACACATTTCGTGTGTACATACATTTCATTAGCACGCATTTGATGATTTGGAGACTAATTAGTTAGTATTATATTATGCATGTGGCTTAAAAAAAAGTGTAAGGCTACATTTAGGTTCAATCTGTTTTTTTGGTAACAGGCTTAATATATTGCATTGCTTAACATGTTTATTTTAAAATATTCCTTAAAATTGTGAGAAATACAGCAAATAATAAATTAATAGTGCTATACCCCTCAATATCCACTCCCTTAGCTCAATACAGATAATTTGATCATTATAGAGGCAATGGTATAGAAGTCAGGTCCAGGTGGCATCTACATTCTGGCAAGTCTAAAAACCCCCTTAACCCAAGATGCTGTTCTAGCAAGGTTTTATAATTATTTAAGGGTAATGTATAATGATGTAATTAAATTCAAATACAACTAATGAAAATGCTGGGTCTACCAGGATGTATATTTTGTGTAACTACATGTACTCTGTCCAAGAACTGTCTCATATCTAACATGTATTATCATACCCAATCCCTATCACATCTCCAGCATATAATGGTAACTTCAGGAAAAATGTGATGCACATGCTCAAGTGTCTTATAATAATGGGGCACAAATTTGTTGTTACTAATAAAGAAGTCTTTGTTCACAGTACAACAACGTTCAGCAAGCGATCAGAATTTTGTTTACTGAAGCCAAGAAAGTATAAGAGGTATTTTAATAGGTTACAACAGATACTGCTTAATGCAGCTTTGTCAAATGTGCCACCCAGACTTGTAAACCATATCACAGATTTGTCATTGTTAAAAATACATGTCCCAATACATACCCCAATGATTTATCTGGGAGCTGTAATTCACAAAGTGTTCTGAAAAGTTAACAAATGAATTATCCTCAATAGCATTACAATAATTATTAATATTATAAAAATGAATGTTAAAATTCCATATGAAAATTTTTGAGCCTCAAACAGCCCTTTTTAAATTTGGAGCACACCAAGCTTATGAAGGAGGCCATTTGAATGCTCAAAATTAATTAGAGAGTTTTACCTTTACTGCTGTTTTTTATAAAAATACATTTATACTGTTGTTAAAGATCTCCATGCAGATTACTATCTATGCTATTATATGTGTGGATTTTAGTGCACATTAATGTATGTGTAGACGTTGCCTTTTTTATTGGTACTGATTTACATAAAGGCTGTGGGATGACAGAAAAAAAACCAAACACAATTATTTTAAACATTTGATGCATGTTAAAGATTTTGGATGGTGCCCCAATGCAAGCAAATACATGTATATCCAACTCTAATCCTAACCAGCCTGGCTTGGGTGTTAAAAGTTTCTGTACCTTCCAAATACTTACAAAATTTTGCATTCTCTTGCAATTTTTAAATGTGTGGGTTAGACCTTTTTTTGACATCTTAGATTAAGAATATGCAAACACAGATTTCCTTAGTGTTTATATTTACAATATGCCCATTTAGTAAGAATGAGTAGTCAGCCACGTCGGGCACAACCTTGTTTTAGGATAAAAGACAATATGGTATTGAATGCTATATTGGGGTTTATTTATTCCCTCTGAGAACAGCTTGATGTGGTGCTCATAGATAAGACCATCTCATGGGCTATGGTTGGTTTAGCCCGAGGTTGGTTACATAAAAACACAACAAATGCTCGATGAAATATGAATTTGAAAGTAACAGATGTTAACCAACAAAACCTTAGTAAAAACTTGTTTTGAGGCAGACACATGTATTTTAAGCTACAATAAATCAACTTCAATGACCTCTGACTCACAAAATATGTTCCTTTGAAAAGTAATAACATGTTGCAACCGATTTAATCTAACTAATGTAGTTTTTAATATGCTCTAAGTGTTCTACTTAGTGAATGCTTAATTTATCCTAAAATTGATAGCAGTATTAATAAAACATAATTTCATATCACAGAACAAAACAGTGATGGCAGTAGCTTAAAGGGAAGTACAAGTGTTTTATTAAGCACGCACACTGCTGTCATGTCACAGCTTATGATGAGCCAACTTCTTTCAGTACATTTCCTAGGAAATTTGTAGTCACCATATGCCTTCTCTCAGAAATACCACGCACATGCTTCTGGTCTGAAGAACTTTTCTTTTTGTATAGATCATAAAGGATGCAGTTCACAACACAAATAGTTTCCAAAGACATTTTCGTTCCAATTCCATGTTTTTCACCTAACAGGACAAAGTTCAGGATTTTAAACAAAAGCTAATTATTAATTGGTCATCTCTCTACCTAAGGTAAACTCTAGCCTTCCTTTTTTGACTATTTATATGTAGTCCAATCCTGTGCATGAATTTATGGTCATGGATGCTTCAGACTAGGCAGGGGCGGATATATCACAGTGCAGTGTATACTGATGCTATGTATATATATATTTGCATATTTTTGATACACCTATTTGGCCTACGTTATTTTCTTCTTATCATCCCCTGAGGAAGCCTCATGGCAAAATGCGTTGGGGGGAGACCTCACTACCTTTGCATCATCTGCTGAACGCACACCCTGACCACGTTTTATACATACATATTTATTTTCCCCTTCAGAATCATACACTACATATCCTATTCATTATCACTCACTTATTCACTCATCTTGGAATATACATTCTATTGGGACATTCACAAAAGCAGATGCATTATGTACATTCAGCATGTATGTATATTCACGATATGTGTATAATTGTATGATTCTAACCAATAGTATTTCCGTCTTGAGTTCCCCTGAGGAAGCCATAATGGCGAAACGCATATAAAAAGGTATAATAGGAGACTAAAGGATTACACGTGCATGATTTTAAGTAACTTTATGTCTCTAATGGACTAAATAGGATCAAACCATTTGTCGATAGAAGTGTGACATCCCGCTTACCTCACAGAATCTGTCGAGGTTGGGAACATAGTCCACTTGCATTCATATTGTGAACGCTACTATTTGTAACCTATCAGAGATTGATACTGTTTAAAAAACCTATTTTAATATAATTAGCCAAAAAAAACCCTACTGTACGTTAAAAACCCTACTTTTTTTCTGCCAAAAAAAACTTTTTTTCTGGTTCCATCTTTCCCAACTATAATTTACATTTCTTTTTCCTGATTACGAGGTTGGTAATCGTTAAACTCTTACGACAACCAACAATATGCTTCTAAACCACATTTTCATTTTCAAACATGGGGAAGGTTCCTAATCCTCAATTATAGTACCATGCATGTGACCCTGACAAAGCTGAGATGTTGCAGTGCATACTGGAGCTTGTTTAAATCAAGTGAAGCCAATAAAATATCTCTTTGCTCATCATTCTTAAGAAGATATCTATCTATTGACAACCAGTTTTATATGTCATTTTTATGTCATTGTTTTTCATGAAAATTTATTTTACAGTATAATATAAATAGTATGAGTATAATAAAGTTTGAAACACAAAATCATTTAAAAACAATAAATTAAAAAATCTATATTTAAAAAAAAAATGTAATTAAAATAAAAAAAAAATAATTAAAAAAAATACATTTTTATCAATAATAATAATAATAATAATAATAAAAATAATTATACTCATAGTATTATATATAATGTAAAATAAATGTTCTTGAAAACAATGTACTGCTTTTACACATAAAAATCCAATGTATTGCATTCAGTACAGTTATTTTGTATTGGATGCAATACAAATGGACTTTGAATTTCCCGCCCCGCCCGGCCGGGACGTACACACGCACCGACGTCACCGGGAACTCCCCTGGTGACTCATTGGAGCAGAAGCAAGAAGAAGAAAGAAGACGGAGATTGCGGCGCTGGACGGCATGGGACCCTGGCGGATCAGGTAAGCGCTCTATTTACTAACCTTCCCTAGGTGTTCCAACCCCGATAGTGGCTCGGGGTTACCACTTGTAGCAACTTTTTTCTACCCCGAGTCACTCTCAGGGTTACCGCTAGGGAGGTTAATAATGCTAGTGTAGATTCTAACTTCTCAGTGACAGCTGAAATCAGCAAACAATCCATAAATGTTTGTTTCACTTTCTGTTTGTGTATCTTTGCATTGTTAAAATTCAAGATAGAAAGGTCATACAACCAAACATGACTCCATTTTTGTAGTCTAAAATCAGGAGAAATGAGAAAGTGTACTGCAGAAACATCCACGATCACTGAACGACCGTACACACAATAGATAGCCAATGATCATCGCCCAATTAGAACCGCCCTGATGGTCGTTTGTTTCCAGCGGCGATCCTCGTTCATCGGCGTTGTTGTGCACTTTTTTGTTAACGACTATCGGACGAATGGTCATTAGTCGTTTGTTTCCAACGATAATTATTTCACGTGTTTACGCAGCTTAACAATAAAAGCAAACAGGAATGGATTTACCCAAAAAAAGGTGGTGTTGACCACTACTAAAGCAGTTTCCTTTTGCAGAGAAACAAACTACAATGGAAAGATACCAAATACAGCACAATTTTTTTGTATGAGTTAACTATGGTAAAATGTCTACCATTTCTAATCTACTTATATACTGTAACAGAAAACTAGAAATGCTTTGGTATCCAAATTGCATCCAGGTAAATTTTATAATATTTTGTCATTTCATGTAAGTAAAACAATCTAAAACGTTGCAGGTTCAACACTCACCCAGCTCTAATTTGGAGCTGGAGTGGATAAGAAAGAACACATTGAGGCAGTTTCCAAATTAATTGATTTTTAATTTTTACATAGAGAATCCTTTAGCGTCCTTGAACAATATATATATATATATATATATATATATATATATATATAAAATCATTTAGCATATTACCACCTATGATATAAATTTATTTTGTATCATTTGGGTTTTGTATTTACCATTGCTGACACAAAGTGTAGTTTAACAAACTTCCCTGCACCACGGACTATAACTTACAATGGTGATATTCCAAGCTCTAGTATGCTCTCTATCAAGGCCAATGTGAATGTGCACTCAGGTACAGTTGATGGATTATACAGCATCACACAGGTTATGAGAATGATATTATTATGCAGATTTTTTTTTACAATAGTTACATAAGACAGTTTTGTTTAGTTTGTAGATCTCACTCTATGTGTTATTGATTATCATTTCATAGATGATAGCAGTGGCATGCTATGTGGTCTCCTGCAGATGTAGCCCAACTACTTTAATGTTCAGTGTGTTGTGCATACAAAAATGCTCTTCGGCATTCCACAGATGTAAACCAGTGGTTATTTAATTACTGCTGTAATTCTATCAGCTTAAACCACTTTGTTCTCCCCTGACCTCTGGCATCTTCAAGGAATTTTTGCCCCAAGAACTGATGCTTACTGAAAAAATTTGGAACCATTCTCTTAAATACCAGAGATTGTTGTGTGTGAACCAGAAGATCAGTAGTTTCTGAAATACTCAGACCACCTTATCTGAAAACAAAAACCATGCCACATTTAAAGTCTTTTAAATCAACATTCTTTTTAATGCCCATTCTGATGCTTGGGTTGAACTTCAGCAGGTCACCTTGACAATGTCTACATGCCTAAATGCATTGAATTTCAGTCATGTGATTGGCAGATGAACAGGTATTCCTCACAAAGCGATCAGTGACTGTTAATGTGTGTGTATATGTATGTTTAAATATATTGATAATTCACAATTCTACAATCTGCAAGTCAGTTAAAAGGCTGAAACATAAGGGGCGTTATGCCATCAACTACACAAAAATAAATTCTGGTATATCACATTTCTGGTCAATATTACATCATGGCTAAATAAAATGAATATTTTTCATTCATTCTGATATAGTGTTACTATAACAGAATGCATATTTTACTAATCTGAATTCTATACGCTGATTTCTATTAATTAATGCACTTGGCAATATACTCTTTTCTCTTTCTTTGCGGAGTCTAGGTTACATTCCGTCTAAAAAGGCGAGTGAGCTTTATTCTCACAAGCCAAAGGCTGTAAAGTTTTTGGAATTTGTACTTTTTTTTTTGTATTTTTACATTTTTCCACAATGATATCACACAACATGTCACCATAACAAAACCATGATAGACACTCTGCTAGGTTTAGAGAAGGGGACAGAGGGAATAGCACCTGTGAAAAGAAGGGTTAAACAAAAATAAGGTGGAGTCTTTATAAATGAAAAAGCTTTCTCTTATCATTAAAAACAATATTCCCATATAAGAATTTCTTGTAGCCTGTCCTCCTTGCAAAGAAACAAAAAATATAACTTGTTTCTTACAGGAACGGTTTTAGTGCCGCACAACTAAAAATGATGATTTTTCATCCTGCCACTGTATATTAAAATGGCAAAGTTCATAACCCCACTTTATAACTTTGTGCACAACACTTAGATAGAAAACAGTCTGTCAGCATTCACTGGAACTGGATGGCCATAGCAACCTTGAATATTTCTGTATTCAGCACAGAAATCATGTTGCTACAATGAGTCAGAACATATTGCCACCTAACATTCACTGGTGAGCTCAACTCATTCTTCATGTCCTTGCTCATGACCTCATAGCCATGTAGATGTTGTTGGAACAAGTAAAGCTGGAATACACAATCTGCATACTTATCAGTCAATGGTTTGCTAATTAGTTGGGTTTGTGGATAAGCATGACAACCAGGAATCTTAAAAACTAAAAATAAAAAAAAATATAGCAAGGTTTCCATGTTTCTATAAAGACATGTAACAGTCTTTACTTAGCTCAAGTCTTAAAGGTGCCCACAAGTTCCTTTATCAGGCAATTTAGTCTTTGGCTAATAAAAATGTTTCTTGGTTTGCCCATACCCTCGATGGAGGTCTGTCTGTTCATGCTTTGGATTATACATGTGTAATTTTTACCTTTAATCTTTACTTGAACCTCAACTCTTGTCTGCAGATTAATCCAGCCATTGATTTGGTGACTTTCCCCTTGGAAACACAGAATGTCTACCAAACTCTGTTACACAGGTACATGTACTGTACGTCAAAAAAGGGCAGACCCCACAGGGTGTATCATCTCTGTATATATTAAGATTTACTGCAAGTCATAAGCCAAGGCTGGTTGATAGCACATGTTCCAACAAACTTTCGTTTACTTGCATTGACCTAGAGGAATGAATTGTACAATAATTTAAAACTATCAATGGAACCCAATATCTCATACAAGCAATGTCTTTGCAACACTGCTTGAGGTGCATGAAAGACAGCTATGTGTCTTGCTAATTATTCTGTGGCATTCCATTCTGTTCCATTCCATTTGTTGTGCACATTAGACCTAATGAAAGGTTACATACTCCAGACATATCTCTAACTGATGACTAACAATACGATAATGCAATAAAACTAAAATGTAATCCAGATTTGCTTTGCATGCTTGATAGTATTATCTACTTTTTGAATCCTTAAACCAATATTTCTCAACCTTTGTAATGCTGGGGAACCCTTTAAAAAACTTCAGGGTATCCCTGCTATAATTACTATATCGACAGCTGGCCAGTGGGAAAAATATCACCATTACAAATAGACAAAAAGATCCGTGGTGTCAGTTAAACTGAGAAGCACAAATTGCTCATTGCTTTATGAACTCCCAGCAACCTCTGGAGGAACACTGGTTGAGAACTATACCCATTCTTGTAATGTTGAAGATTGCTCACAGCTTTTCGAAGCCACTTCTTTAGTTTTAGTTTCAGGAGATCACAGTATTTATGTTCATGTAGGTAGGACTGACAACCTAATCCAATAATTATAGAATATGACAAAGTGGATGTTGATTGTCCAAGAACAAGATCTGAGACATGTAAGTCTATTTGCAATTTACATAACTGAAGTTATAAATTGTCATGGAATTGCCAGGGTTAAATTGGCATTATATTGGAAAAATAGATGGTGTTAAAGGCATATGCCTCTGTTTAGTGATTTCTGCTTTATTCAACAAGTTCAACAGCAATTCACGCCTTCAGGTATAGGAATCGAAGGACTAATATCTATGCAAACTTTCAGATACCAAGAATGTGATTATGCAACTGGAACAGGGTGGTTCCACAATGTCCACAAAATCTATCCTGTTGTTGGACAACTGACATCTGCCTTGTCACTTTCCATTGTAATAAATTGTTTTGGATTAATGTGTCTGCTAGCTATGTGGATATAAATACTGTGGCATTTTTCTGGCACTCATTAGAACTAAACAAAAAGGCTTGGAGAAGGTACAAAACATCTTTAGCATTTAAAGTAAATTCAGTTTTCTGGAGACTTGCAAAGACCAGTCTTTACAATACAGCTATGTGAATAGTACCACTTTCTCTGTTACAGTTAACAAATCCATTGGTATCATTTTTCCACCCTGAGTCTGCTGACTGACTGAGAAAGAGCAGCAGTAGGCTGAAAAGGCAATCTGTTTACTCTTCCTCCTACCATCATGTTCCTTGCAGGCACACCTCCCAATGCTCCTTCTTCCTCTTTGAGACTGAAAGCTGCAGAAAACCAATTTTCAGGATATCAGTCAGGTGACAAAACTAGTTGCAGTTTAAAAAGAAATGTAGTAATTATAAAATAATTACATGGCTGCATACATGTATACTTTTATTTATGCCTGCAGTTCAGTTTTATCTCCAGCAGATTTTTTGCATTACATCTCTAGCAAGGTTGTTACCATTTCTGAAAGAAGAATAAATTATATAAACAAATGAAGATTCCTAATTACTTTGTGTTATCTTAACCATCGTGACAGTAATTTGAAACAAAAGGATTACAAAACCTCGCAAATTGAACAATACCAAAGTAGATATACACAATGTATCAGATAAAAGTCCATTTATTTTATTTATTGACAATGAACCTAATTTAAAAAAGTTTACCAAGACTGGTAGAGTGAACATGGGTGAACCTGTGTGTTCCAGCACACCTGGATTGGATTTCTTAATGAAATGGAAAAACGTTTTCAATCCTTGACCAAATCTAATCCAGGTTTGCTGGGTCATCCACATTCTCCCATGATAGTCTATCTTCTCCAGTCTAAAGCTGCGTACACACTTGCAATTTTTGTCGTTGGAAAGGATCTTTCACGATCCTTTCCAGCGACAAGGGAGTGCACGATGCATGAACGGTGCTGTACATACAGCACCGTTCATGCTCTATGGAGAGGGGAGGGGGAGAGCGACGGAGCGGCACCCTGCTGCGCGCTCTCCCCTTCCCTTTCATTAGGATCGGCTGTCGTCCATCGTCCGTGGATCCGGCAGGTCGGTCGTCCGGACGATGGACGACACCGACTGTACACACGGCAGATTTTCGCCCGATAATTGGCCGATGCCGATTATCGGGTGATAAAAATCTGACGTGTGTACGTAGCTTTAGAGAGCTTTAATAGATCAGGCCCAATGTATCTGTAACACATGTAGCAATGTACCAATAATAAACATTGAAAAAATGTTCTGTAAATACTCACTTGGTAAATGCAGTGACTGGTGCTTTGATCTTGTTTAAATAGAGATTACATCCAACTTTTCATGTTCTTGAGGTTTTGTAATCCTCATATGTTTCAAATTTTTGTAATTGCAGATAGCGATGTGACCTTCCTTAATCACCCCACTACGAGTTTCATATACTGTATATCTTAACTGTAGCAACAACCTGTTGAGTTATTGACAACTCCTCCAAAAGCTGGACTTTAGAGGTTGGATGTACTGCCCGGTCATATGGTGTCATAGTTTTGCAAGAAAGGTTTTAGCTGAGCATTAAAACACACATGTTCATGCATGGGCGTTACAGTAAAAAAGGCTTCCGTGCCTTTACATTTTTGGCTTGGGGGACACAGTGAGTGAGAGTTACATGTACATAATAAATATATATATTTAATTTCAATTTAAACAATTGTATTACTGAACAGTAAAGTGTAAACCTACAAGTGCTGCAAATAAAAAATGAACCGAAGACAATGCTGAGTTAGTTTTCTTAGGATGATCATTTTATTTATTCACTTGGAAGTATTGAGGTTAAAACATACTTGGATTACATTAAGGCATCACCCTGTAAATTAACAAAACCCTGTTCATCCCTGTTATACACATACTAAGTAGAAAAAGCACATGTTTTGATTCAAAGATGAAAGTCACTAATGTATTTTACTATCATTTCTTTTTTTACATTGTTTTGCTAACTGTGGATTCCTTTTTTATGGGTGGCCCTTTTCACTTTTGAACTACTGTTCTTATAATTCTAATCTAGATAGCACAAAGCTCTTTCACAAGAATTATTGAAATAAAGTACAAAAGTTAAAAGCCAACAAATGTGAAAAGAAGTAGTTCGTTATAATATACAGCAAATTAAAATGCCCTTATTTTGGCTAATCAGCACAAAGCCTTTGGTTTAGGATTGGTGTCTTCCCATCTTTTTCTTTTCTTTTTTTTGGAAACCACGTGAAGCAAAAAACAAAAAACAAACTGAACATGATAAAGGTGAAGAGGAGACCTTAAAGCAGAATTGAGCACATTTTACTCAAATTTTATATTCTGTCATTTATATAACAGTACATAGTAGTAAGTCCAACATAGCAAATGTTTTAAATACATTTAGGTAAGTCTTTTGTTTCTCTATTGTGTATTCTTTGTGCAAAGTTGTGGCAGAAGCAGAAATGCAGCAGCCACAATGCACACAGTGCATCAAGGAAAATATAAACTAATCTGTAAATCTGTAGAAAATAAAGGGAATCTGTTTTTAACTTGGCTGAACTTAAGGGGCTCTGTTTATAAAACAAGGAATCTAACATTCCCTCAAATATTCCTAGATGGGAATCAATTACTTCCATTGAAACACATGGAAGATCCCCAATAGCGAATGTTCGAAGGAATGTCTGATTCCCTAATTTACAAATAGGAGTTCAATATGTTGTCATATTTGTGGATCCAATAATGGACATGAAAATAACAATAAAAGTAGGGTAGGACAAAAAAGGGTGGATTCAGTAAGGACCCTCTGCCATAGATAGTATTGTCTATTTTTGGACAGGTACCAAGGATGTTGCTGACATGAAAGGCTGATTTTAGACTTGTACTATATAGGAAATATTGAGAAATTAAACCCATCCTGAAACACTGCTGACATTTTTTTCTATGGAATTGGCCATTCTGAATGCAAATACTGTTTATTCTGTAGCAAGATTAGGTCCCAGCTATGGTCTGAGGTTTTCTTGTTGGAGAGTTTACTTCTAGAGCTCTATTCTTATATTTAATTGCATTGCTAAATGGCTCACATATGAAACATGTCAGCACATTGCTTGGATCTCGCCCTGCTACAATATAGCTGGGTGATCCAACAAACCTGAAATGGATCTGGTCTAAAAGTGAAAACACTTGCTAACAAATAGCAAATTACTTTCCTGAAATCTATTCCAGGTTTGCTGGGTCACCCAGCTTCACTGATGAAAGTGTATCCTCTCTAGCCTTTGAAAGCTTTGCATTCACATGTCTCATTCCATCACATCACAGTTTATTCTTCATTTTTGGACAGGAGGCAGAGCCATGCAAATCATTATATTTTGCTCAAATGAACATCCAGAATCCTTGTTGTATGTTACAGATACAAGCTAATATTACATATTAATTTTATTTAAAACTGCAGACAGCTGTATAGGTGTAAGAACCTTTTTACATTTTGTAACCTTATATTTCACACTTTATTGAAGGTAATAGCCATAACGCAGAGTAAAATACAAGCTATCTGTGCTGAAAATAAGATGTCTAAATGACACATTGAAATGTATACTAAAAGTGCTATCTGTAGCAAATAAAGCAGATATTCACAGGAGTCTAAAGCTTCCAATATGCAGACTTGGAACATTATGTCAATAACATTCATGGCTGGCTGCTTCCCTGGGAGACACAACAATATTGAAAATGTATCCCTGTGTAGTGTTAGGAGCAATTTCCTGGAAATATTTATGGTGCGTAAGTTGCATTTGATTGGGAAGCTGAATACATAATAACCTGCAAGACTTAATTAAATTGACAGGGCACCATTTTTAAAGATAGATTTATAAGATGTTGAGATAATCAGCATGTATTTTTGACTTACAGTTTCTCTAGGTACTTTTAAAGCTATTTTAAAGTCACTTTTAAAGACTGAAGAGAACACAAATGACAATAGAGCATGTTTAAACTATTGCCCCCACGTACTTGTTTTATCCACACCTATATAACAGTGGGATACTATTTTGATGTCTCTTAACAATTTAAATAAACGGTGACAAAACTTGCCAGTAAATGACCTGTAACCAAATGCCACACCTTGATAGGGGGGTGTACATGCCACCATTTGATGAGAACATCATATCTTGCATGCCCTAAGTGCCCTTGGAAATAGGTACATGCAATATAATTACAGATTTAGGTTGTATGTCATAGCTCAGACTCTTCCCTAACTGCATCCCAAAATGTTACGAATGCTCTTGTCTAGTAATCTAGAGAAATGTGCATTACAATGTGGTATAAAGTAGGAGTTCATGGGCTCAGTTCAATAAATGATTCCTATTGCCAGGTTCCCTTTAAATCTGCCAGCAACAATTTTTTACATTTCAAAAGTGGATTTGAGTGGAATTGAAAAATTCTGAGTCAGATCAAATTAAGGTTAGTTGAAAAAAGTGGATTTGGAAATTCTAAATTGCCATATGTATTTTCTAAGGAATTGCACTGTATCAATACCAGGCATAATAGACTCAGCCAATCCATATAGCGGACTAAAAGAGCTTTCATTGTCTGGTACCTGGACTGGCTCAGACAGACGGCAATCCACAAGGATCTTGCCTAAGCCCAGGGGTTTCATTCACCCCAAAACAATAGATGTCCCATATGTAGACGGACATGGGAGGGGGCCCGGAGACACTTGCAATATTTTTTAATTATGGCTTAACCCCCCTAGCGTTCTAATTCTGTCATTTTTTGATGCAAAAAGTGATCCTATTTTTTTTGCGTAGAAATTTTTGTTTATATTGTGGGCCTGTAATTCTTAGGATTAACTCCCGGGTATAATTATTATATTTATTTATTATATTAGAATATCCTGCGATCGCCGCTGGACCGCGGGGATCAGGTAAGGGGGACCCCCAAAGGTACCCCGAGTGTGACTCGGGATTACCGCTTTTTGCAATTTTTCCGGCCCCGAGTCACACTCGGGAACACCCCTTAGGGGGTTAAAAGAGATGGGAAACTCTCTTCCCAGTAAGCAGCAGTGGTGTCACTGACAGAGATGGCTAAATGCTGACATCTCAACTAAAGCTCTTCGGGGCAGGGTCCTCTCCTCCTGTGTCACAGTCTGTATTCAACTGTCATTTGCAACCCCTATTTAATGTACAGCGCTGCATAATATGTTGGCGCTATATAAATCCTGTTTAATAATGGTAATATTAATAATGATAATATGGCACTGCACATACACAACTGCAGACCTCATACATGGGATTAAAAATAGGTCTAGTAGAAGAGGTCTCTTTTTTATTTGAATATTAGGGGTTTGAGCGAAAAAAAAACAGGGTCCGGTTTTCCCTGACCTTGAATGACATCACCAATCAATAATACATGACTCTTTCCGGCACTGCCTTCCTCTTCTCTGTCATTGGGCCTGATTTAATAAAGTTTTCCAAGACTGGAGAGGATACACTTTCATCTGTGATTTTGGGTGATCCAGCAAACCTGAAATAGTTTTCTGCAAAGTAATTTGCTATTTGTTAGCAAATGTTTTCAATCGTGGACCAGATCCAATCTGGTTTTGCTGGATTACTCAGGCTCACCAATGAAGTGTTTCTTCTCCAGTCTCAGAGAGCTTTAATAAATCAGGCACATTGTCTCTTCTCCTCCTTATATTATGATAGGGTGCCTAATATATGCAAATCCCCCCCCCCCCACCTTTCTCGGAGTGTGGATGAATGCAGCTGGATGAGCAGAGGCCTACTATATCTGTGTTGCAGGTGGGTCTGCAAACAAGTGACTTTTAGTAAAGCATGTTAAATGTGAAAAATAGGCTAAAATGTATGCTAGTCGATAGTTGCAGATACTAGTATAAAACAGTTCATCTTAACATTACTAAGTATAAAAATTTCGGAACCTTATATTTTTACATAGATTAATGCCCATTACATGAAAACAAAAAATAAAGGAAATAAAAATGTAAATGCATTATCCCATTTATAGATTTGTAGATATATATTTCATGCACACATATTATTACAATATAGAATATATTTAAAGCTGAAAAGTCTAACATGCCACACCAAAAAAGTACACAATCTTTTCATACTTTTAACCAATTTCACAGAAAATGACTAAAGACTAATTGGATTACAAAATAATGACATTTCTTATGTACAATATTCACAAGCCATTGTTTTTAAGGCGTACAGCCTTATGGTGCTAAAACTATTTTTTAGAAAACCAAGAATTAAAATAAAATTTGCTTAGTTTTGTCTTTTTTCCCCGTTTCATCTGTACCTTTCAAAATACTGTTCAGGTCAAAATAATAAACAGGAATGGTGCTGACCAATGTAATAGTGATCAATACAATGACTTAATAATGTGTTTGACCATAGTACTTCAGGGTCTTTTGTTCATAATGGCCCAAAGCACGTCAGTAAAGGCCAAAGGCAGTCATTTTAAGATTCGATTTCACGGGTAGGTGTTTTTAACAATATTCCTGCACGTGCACAGAAATATCTATCAAAATAAGTCATGCATTGTAACTCAGTGATTACAAGGTCAAAAATTATCAGTTGCAATCATTGCCCAAACGGAATGATCATCACAATAAATAGTCTGTTGTCATCCCTGGTAATTTTAGCTTTAAGTGCCATTTTGGAACAAACACAGTAGTTAAAGATATTATTTGGAGAATAATGTTCTATTCACTTGTGTTTTGTTAAAGTATTTGATGTAATTGACTATTGACCGCTTTTGAGATGACTTTCTATGTACTAACAACATACTGTGGAGCCATGTAAATGTTTAAAACTCTTTTTTTATGCACTACCTCTTTTTTGACTCTATCTCGTTTTTTTACTAATATGTACTAAAAAAATATATATCACTAAACAAGAACGAAATTACCTAAAAACAATAGTACAATCATAATAATGATGACAGCATAAGGCGATCTGATGAATATTTCAGTGTATTTTAAAAAATTCTTCCAATTGTAAAGTAGGAAGAATAACTGATTTTAAAAACCGCTGTCTGCCTGTTCAATTACAGTGCTTACTGACAGCCTAACCATCCAGCCTCCACTGCGGGAGCCCACTTTGAGTAAGCTTCAATGCTGGATGGTGGCAGAGCTTACCTGGGTTGATAAAGTCCTTGTCCCTATCAAAGCAACAAAATTTTCCACCCAAGCACTCAGATAGACAAAGTCATACAAATACCTAGAAGTCCCATTCCTAGATCAATGGAGTGAAGGCTCCAACAGAGTAAGGAAGTGGAAAAGGAGGATGGGTAAGTATATCTTGCTCAGAAGATGAGTTTTAAGGATATAGTGACAGGCGGATTTACTAAAGAAGTTAAGACACTTCCCAAAATAATGAAAATTCACTTTAAGTGTCCAGTTGTGTGCAGTTAAAATACATAAACCCAAAATATTTGTTCACATAATTGGACACAGTTTATCTTTTGATGATTCCTCATTTTGTTAGTTGGCTTTATGGTCTCTTTATTATGTAGATGCCTAGTTAAGATGAACCTGTTCTTTATATTAGTCCACCCATTGCTAATAATTCCAATTTGTGACGATACTGTGAAGTTTATTTAACAACTTTACAGTTATATTTTCTGTGGTGTTCATCTTTTATCTTGTTTCATGTTTTTCCTCTGATTTTTTATCATAGGTCTCATTGTGAGTAATATAAAAATTTGGCACAATTACCTTTTAAAGAGCACAGATGTGGACTAATTGATTTGTAAAGGGGTTGTAATAGCAGTGATCTCTAGCAGTCCCATGTTACAAGTATCCAGTCTATGACTGTTTCCTGAGCTATGAACCCTTTTAGTATACACGTGGTCTCTAACCATCTCCTGTAGAATATATGCAGTTGTATGTTTGCAGTCCCTGACAGCTTTCTATAGCACTACATTCGTACAATGCAGTCTTTTGGTGATCTAAGATGACCTTAACTGCACTGTAAGCTTCTGAGATTTATAAAGTAAACAGTCTAGCCAAAGCTTTTAGGAAGATATGGATTTGGGTTTTAACTGGACAGTAAAAGTTTTATAGTGATAATGAGGAAGATGTACGGCAAACAGCTGCTTTCAAGTCAATGCTCTGAAAATCTGCCCTAGTACAAATGCAATACTTTTCTATTTACTGCAATATGTCTGCATCCAAGACTTTGCATTTCTGAGAATATAAAGTTTGTGCGTAGCCTAATATATGTGCTGACAGCACTATTAGCTAGGTCTTAAAGTATTAAAAAGGAAAAGTGCATGTAGAATAAGCAAAGGATGAGCTTGCAGAAACAGCAGCTCGTATTCCTTTATTTATTACATGATTGTTCTAGCTTCCTCTGCATTCCTGCCTATATAAGAAAGAGTATAAATTAATGTACAGTATGAGTCTTGAGATAAGCACAAAACATTGTCAGCAACTGGAGGACGATTTGCTCCAAGAAAAACCACTTTAATGCACTGCTGGAACTACTGAAGATTAGTCAGTTCATAAAACTCAAGCAAGGCAATTACGTCGCTCTTATCTGGAGATAAAAATCATGTTTTTTGAACATACATTTTAAATCTAAAGTTCAGGCAAATACTCAGATGACATATGTATACATGAGCTGTTTCACCAGTTAAATGATTTGTATTCCTCTTTATCTATTATTAAGAACTTGACCACACAGACAGGAAGCACAACCAGCATCATGACTTGACGTGAGTGGATTTAGACAACACAACCAGAGCATTTTCCTGCCCATGGCCTGTGAATGGATAGTGAAAGAGTACCAGAACACTAATGAGATGATCACTATGATGGAACTCTCCTTGCTGACATGTTTAGTGTTGTACATGTGTTGAAAAAACACTTGATTGGCTTCTAATGTTGCCCCTCCAACTCCTAGTCTGATTTTACTGTACAGTGATGAGTGAAACTGGGTGCCTACAATGAGCCTTATCCAGCAAACCTGGAATGGATTTTCTAAAAATAGCTTGCTATTAGTTGGCAAATTGGGTATTAGTTGGCAAAGTTTCCAATCCTGGACCAGATCCATTCAAAGTTTGCTAGATCACCCATGTTCTACCATGAGAGACGATCTTCTCCAGTGTTGGAGAGTTTAAATAAATTGGGTTCAAAGCCTTTATTTATTAATAGGTATATATTTTTCATTTCATTTACACAGCTGCACTTTTTGTCTCTACCTGCTATTATTTCTGCTGTGTATACAGAGAAGTATTTAGTCATCATACTACCCTGATGCATACCAAAGTTACAACTCTTTTTATATGGACCTTTTACAATGTATTAGGTCCAACCCTTATGTCATGTAATTATTATCCTACAAATGATACCAGAAAGTTGTGTTCACATACATATGTCTGGTGCAGTCGCCTACCTACCCCTGGCTTGCATTGGGGAAAGCAATTACACCTTGAATTAATGAGAGAACTGTCTTTCTAAAAAGAAAATAATAAATTACAGGTGCTTCTCCAGTCCCAATGTTACAGTTCCTTTAGGATAATATGGGACAACCCCTTTCGGTACTGTTCATAACCAAACTGAGTACATTGGCCAATATAAAAAAAAGTTGATTTCCCAGTGTACATTTGCACTGATAAAAAAGTCATCCATGAGCTGATGATTTTTTATCTGATATATGTTCATTGGGTTGTAAGAAAGAATACACCTCCCACTGCTGAGCTCTGAACAGGGAGGAACATTCTCTAGCAGAGATGCGCAGAATACCCAGAGGGTCAATTATTGACTTGAAATGTAATTGTAATGACAGCTTCTTTATTGGAGATACAAGCTTGTAAAACTGTCAATGTGGATGAGAGCTCACATCCTCACTGCACCTGATTTAGTAAAAATGTGCCTTATGTATAAACACCAAGAAAGTGTCAGACTGGTTATATAGGCTTTAGAATAAATAATTTTTAACAAATTATGGATAAACTGAATATGACATTTTCTGACAACATACTGGGTGTACGAATTACAAAAAAAGTAAAAAAATGAACTAGCACATTTTTCATTGGAGGTATTGTTTTTTTAGTGTTTTAAAGAATTTTAGTTTACTTTTTTCTATTTGCACTTTGTGAATTAAAGAAATTCCAATCATCCTGCAGGTGGCACTAAGATGTAGGCTTTCAGCAGCTTTGAATTCTACACTGCCAAGAAGGAATGCAACCAATGCACCAGTCATTTTATCTGCACAACCAAAAGTGATCTGATTTTTTTAACAAGCAAATGTGCCTTCTACCAGTGTAAATAGCAGTTCTGTTTCTAGCCCTGGTAAATCGGAAAAGCCAAACTTGTTGTTGCTTTTTCAATTGACTCCTAAACCCAGCAATTAGGCATAATTGAGACACAAGCTATGAAAATGTAATTTTATGAGCTGTAACCTAAGGTAGAATTGTATAATGAATGATGTGTACTGCACTGCCCTCCCTGTATCTGAATAACAACGCATAGAGAGAAAACAAACCTTTATCTTCAGCAGATTGTTAGAGAGTAATCAGATGAAATAGAAGCAAGATGGGCATGGGTGTTCTGAACTGCTCAATTTAAGGCATTTGTTAGGAAACTAAACTGTGTTTCTCCTGCATTACAAAAATCAGATAATGTGAGTAGAGATCATGAAAACACAACCCAGGAATACAGATATTTTTTATTACAACACAAACTGCAGCGATACGAGGGTAGACACTTATTGATTACTGTCTCTGACCTGAAAAACTGGGGAAATCAAGTTTATTAATGCTGCATGTAGCTTATTAAAGACAGGACAGGATTTTACTAATATTTTTTTATTAAAGAGGATCTACAATGGTTATGATCAATTTCATTTTATACCAGTTTGCTTTGTTTACAGTAATTGACATTTCTTTTCATTTACATATAATAAACAGTTTTCATCCATGACATTTTTTTTTCAAAGATAGAACACAGAAGATGTAGTTTGTTCGAACTGTGCAATTGAGATTGTATGTAGTGGTAATGCATCAATGCCCTATAGCAATGCAGCTGTGTTTTTTAACATCACAACTTTAATGCATTAGGTATAAAAGGGTCATGTGTTTTTTGCAGGTGAGGGTGTCAAAAGCTCAATAGTTTTCAATGAGCTATCAAATGCAATGTTTTTTAACCTGCAACATAATGCACACTAATGCACGTGGGTTAAATCAACACAAAATCCAAATGGGCCTCAGACTGTTTAAATACATTCAGTTGTTTATGTAAATATGGGCTTGAGTTATTATGCACTGTACACAGCTGGCTTTTTCGTAACAAAGCAGGTAAACTTGGTTATACTTAGTATGTTAGCTTGGTTTACATGTGAAAATAATCTGTTGGCTAATATTGTAAATTTAAAGCATTAACCTGTAATATTATTATTATTATTATTATTAATATTATTAATAATAAACAGGATTTATATAGCGCCAGCATAATACGCAGTGCTATACATTAAATAAGGGTTGCAAATGACAGTCGAATACAGACAGTGACACAGAACCCTGCCCTGAAGAGCTTACAATCTAGAAGGTGGGGGAAGTAACACACAATAGGAGGGGAGATATGTAGTGGTGGAAAGTAGAGAGGGTTTTTAAAGAAGACGGGTAAGTTTGAAAAAACGGGTTTCGAGTGCTCTTTTAAAATAAGTAGGTAAAGTAAGTAGGAGCAAGCGGAATAGGAGGAGGATGACCATTCCAGAGGGTCGGGGCAGCTCTAGAAAAGTCTCAATGTTGTGCGGGTGATGAGGTTATAAGTGAGGAGGTCAGTAGTAGGTTACTAGAGGAGCGAAGAGAGCATTGGTATAGTGGAATAACAGAGAAGGATGTTACAGTCCTTCAGGTGAGAGATGATAAGTTTACAAGGAGTTTGGTGGTCTCTTTTGGAGATTTTGTCGGATTTTGGAGATGTTGCGCAGATGAAAGTGACAGGACCTGGAAATGTTCTCAATATGGAGGGGAAAGGAGAGGGGAGAATCGAAGGTGACACCAAGACAACATGC